>NW_019416874.1:174757-213613 GCF_000390285.2 Anoplophora glabripennis
TAAAAAAAATACTAACCTAACATTCGAAAACAATTATTATACTAATACCTTTGTCTTTATTATCAAATAAAATAAATATTTAAAATGTAAAAATATCTTATTCTTTCGTGCGTAAAAAGCTTTGCTTTTTTCATTGTCGTTCACTACGGATTAAAAACGCATTAAAAGCTAGGTTAATGACTGAATAGGATAAGATTCAGTCTCGATAAACCTTTGTGAGTCAGCGATCCTGTTGCGAAAAGGGGGTTTAAATAATGATTTGAAAATTTTTTTTTCGGCGTAAATACGCATTTTAAAATTTTCTTAATAGCGTAATCGTATTCTACACATTTCTCTCTATCTTCCATTAAAATTAATGACATAGTGACTGAATCACCCTGGATATTACTGAGATTAAGTGAAACCAGAAGAAAGCTGCATAGTTGTTATAACAGCAGGTGTAAAATAAATCAAAGGAAGATAAAAATATTGCAAGTGGCCAATTATTATTAATGGTTTGGAAGTTAAAAAAAGCTAAAATTATTTTTGACAACAGCTCGGAAACAATTCAACATTTTTCGTTTATTTTTTGATCATGTAATAAAATAATGAAGGTATATTTCCAGATAAGTTTACGGAAAAAAAATATTTTGTGGTATAGATATGAGAGATAACTTCTTTTTTATTCTGAATTCGTTGTCATTTTAAAGTAAAAGATAAACTTGTTCATTACGTTAAGGCTCCAAAGATAATAAGTTTCAAATAGTCAGACCACAACAATATTCAATTACAGATATTTTTATGTAATTTTTTACAAAATAGCCTTAAGGGAACAAAATAAATAAAACGATCTTACGTTATGAACTAGCAAGAGCTTCAACAAAATCAATTTGCATTTTTACTTTTAGTCTTTAAGAATAAGATTATCAAATAAAAAATAATTATTACCATTCATTAGTATCACTGCATTTTCTCTATAAAAGCGTAATAAACTCCTAAAAAATAAGAAATATTTCCAAACCTTATTAAGTTTCAAATCATATTTTCACGCAAATATTTTTAAATGTTAAGCTAAAGTTACCTATTCGAATCGACATCAGTCTGGTTTTCCTGTAGACTCGTTCTTCCAGTTCCTCCAAATGCCCCATTTCTGCCTTATATGTCGTAACGCGTCGCGAAATATGTCACTTTGCTAAATGGGCAGGACTAGACTGAGCTTTTTAACACAAAGTAACGAAATGCCGCGCAACCTTTCTCAAACACGTGCATAAAATGAACGAAACCGATTTATTCTTTACACCTTTCTATTGTACTTGATTCAGCTCGACGATACGATCGACTGAGACGTTTAAGCTAAAAATATCCAAAATTTCATTCGGCAGGCGCCCAGATATTATATTTTTAATTTGATCGCCGATTCAAAAATACTATTGTCTAGTCTTCTCCGCCTTCTCAGAGGCATAACAAAAAAAAAACTGTCAAATACACTATTACCGCAAAATTATTGAGCAAAAAAAGACATAATTATGAAAAGAGTATTTATATCTTACAGTCTTAAGAGTTTAGACCATTGTCATTTTGCTTGTCTTCAACAATCGAAAACTTATACAGGGTGTCCTTAAGTTAGACTGCAATATCTTACCAGGGCATTCTACAATAAGAGTTTATATGAACAAAGTCGAAGAGAAAACCTCTGAAGGTTATTTTCCAGATACTAAAACTGTTGGAGATAAAACAATTTGAAGCAGACTATGTATTATGGCGGTTTTCCACTAAACGGACAGTTGAGTTTATGTCCTGTTTGTGTTTTCTAGAACAAAACAAAAACAAAACTGAAACAAACCCAAAACTCTTGTTTCCATCAAGCGGGCTACATTTTGTTCGAGTTTTGTTTTTGTTTTCAGTCCTTTTCCACTGGTTGTCGCGAGGAAGTCAGAACACATTTTTCCAATAACCAGCCAACATGTTTAGAGAATATTTTTTTATTCTTAGTTATGGCTGGTTTATACTGAAGTCCTTGGAAAAAAGTGTGTATACAGTGCCCCACCTCGAACTACATCGATGGATATCTGGGAAACCGCTCTAAGGATTTTTTTGAAATTGTGATGGTGTGATACGGACCGTGGGGCCCACCAAGTTAAAATATGTTCAAGGTCATCGTACTTCCGGTTACACCGGAAGTCGATACTTTCTTATTTCAAATGGAACCCCCTGTATATTATTGCATTTTTGGAAACATCATCCATTTTTAAGTTGAAAACTTATAGCACACTCCATACTTAAGATTTACCGTTTCCGAGATATTTCGATTTTTAAACAAAAATTGACAGATGCAGACTGTGAGCAAAATTTATTTTTACCGGTTTATTTTTTTGTGCAAATTGGACATTTTGTAGAGAAAGACCAACTTTATCGAATTTGACATGAAAATTTTCCAATTTTTATACAGGGTGGTCAACATTTTTTTTATCGAATATGAAGTTCAGAATATGTGGAAAATTAGAAATTTATAAATGGAAACTCCTAATTTTTTTGCAATAATATACAGGGGGTTCCATTTAAAATAAGAGAGTTAGTATCAACTTCCGGTATAACTGGAAATACGATGACCTTGAAAATATTTTAGCTTGGTAGGCTCCACAGTCCGTATCACGCCATCACAATTCAAAAAATCCTTCGAGCGGTTTCAGATATCCATCGATGGAGTTCGTGGTATATGACCGGTTAAAGTGTTTACTTGGTTAGTTTGTATCCTAGCCAAGTAAACACTTTAACCGTACACACATATATTTTTTAATAGCTATAATTCATCAATGATTAAAATATTGTTTTTGGGAAGAAGAAAACGCCAACATAGATATTGGGTTGGATCATTATTTTAAATAGAAAACACAACACGATCGTTTCCACAAAACAGACTTGAATTTCAAAACACGTCCACACCTTTTGATGTGACCGCTTCCGGCGGGACCCGAAAAACAAAACTCCAACTGTCGCAAAACACGCCAGTCTTCAAAAAGTTTGTGAAAAGTTACAGTCTTGTTTTATTCGACACAAGTTTGTGTTTTGTTTTTGTTTTGTCCGTTTAGTAGAAAACCGCCTTTTTGAAGCGGAACCCGAAAAACAAAACTCCAACTGTCGCAAAACACGTAAGTCTTCAAAAAGTTTGCGAAAAGTTACAGTTGTTTTACTCGACACAAGTTTGTGTTTTGTTTTTGTTTTGTCCGTTTAGTGGAAAACCGCCTTTAGGTGTGGAAATAAAAAAAAATAAATTAATGTTGGAGGCAATAATATTCTACAGTTTGTATTTATTTTGTATTTGTTTTGTCTTTATTTATTAATTAAATAAATCAGTTTATTCGAAAAAATCTAAATAATGGTTTAAAAATCCGATCTATGAAAGAACAAATAATATTAAACCAAGAACTGATATGTGACATTTTACATTTGTTTCACTCTGTTGGCTTCATCCAACCAAATATAATTAGACAGATCGATCCAATGTAAGCAGATTATTCATATTGGAAGGAAGAGAAACAAAATTATATACTTTTTATGCTACCAGTTTCGTGGACAAAATATTACTGCATGCCCTCAGAAAATAAGATTTTTTATAAAAATATTGCTAAGAATAATTATTGTTATATCAATTGCAAAAATCAGTCGATATTTTAACAATTTAAAATGTGCGTGACAAATATGTTTTGTTCAGAAGCATATTAAGTATAAACAATTTTAAAATAAAAGACAAACAGGACTAAAATTATTATATATGACCATAGATGATAAATTTTAACGCTAGAATTTTAACATTTTAATATTTTTGGGTGTCTGTTAAAAGATGCAGTCTTTTAGAGCCAAATTATTTTAATGTACGTAAAATACAATTTGATAAACAGCTTATTTGGAAAGACATACCGATTTGTAAAACTAATTGTTAAAAATAGTTGTTGATGCCATTAAAATAAAACAATTAATACATAACCTAACAAAAGTGGCACCTATAAAATATTCGAATATCAATTTCAATTTTTTGTTTATTTTTATTCTTTTTTGCCAGATATAGCAGGTACGCAATGTTAAATACAAATTTCGTTGGTTTATCTTGAAAGGCTTAGAAAATATAAAAAAAATAAAAAAAAGGTCGGTAGCCCCTTAAGTAGCAACTTCTCCGCTTATGTTCATATATGTATGTATGGACATGGGTATTTTTTATTTTTAGTCGTATAATGCGCTGGTAAAATATTGTGAGATAGTTTCGGGACAATCTGTATATGCCACGTTGCATTAAAAAAACACTACCCAGACTCACCGCAAATATAGGTAAAGGTGTAGATTATATTAAGCCGCAACCACACTTATCTGTTTAGGATGATTATCCTCTTTAATTCAGATAATAATGACGATAATTAAACAGTTATTTGGTTAGACGTGATTCAGCGCCAGACGCGATTGTGAAATAAATAATAGAAAATTAACAATCGACGTAATTGCAATCGGCGAAAAGGTCAGTAATTCTAACATAGCCTGACGGCGATATCTTCACCAGCAAGAAACAAGTCCGAACAAGATTTCACAGAGCGCAGCAGAGCTAGCGGTCTGTTAATGTTAATAACGATCAGCAAATACCTTGGCAATGACCTTGATGGCGATGCTGGGTGCTCTTCCAATGCACCGCAACTAAAGCGGTTGATTTACGGTAGGATTTGAGTGACGCGAAGCACATGACTCACAGACTCGAGTGACCCCCATCTAGATTCGCCATTTATGCAAGTACGGAATTCAAGATTGTCTCTAATCGTTACATTTCTATGGAAATTTGCATAAGAAAAATATATAAATAAGGACAATCGCCGTTTATTCTCAATGTTTTACGCCTAGAGGTCACGATGTCAAAACCAGGGCCGGCTCTAGGTGTCGATTGCCTTGTATAAAGGTATAAGTTTTGATTCATTTGACACATCTTGTCTAAAATTGACTAAAACCACATTTCTGCGGATAAAAGTTCTTTGTGGATAATAGGTAACGAGTGACATTTTTATATCTACTAAATTCTCGATCATGGGCGTAGCGGGGGGGGGGGGGGGGGTCAAATTTAAAATGAAATTCAATGTAAAATCTGAAATACCGCTGCATACGCACTGTGTTCTGGTAGTAGCTGTAGTCGCCCAGGTGCATCGAGTGTACGAACTGGTCGGTTATACGTCAAATACTAACCTGGCGAGCTTTGCCGTCAATTAGAGAGCGCTTCCAAAAAACAAGTAAACAACAGTGGCGCGTACAGAGGTAAAATGTAGTACATATGTGGAATTTAGGAAACAAATTGGATTTATAATAATTTACATTTAAAATAAATAGTTTATGAGAATAAAGGAATTTTTGTAGGAACAAGGGTGCCAGACCTGAACTGATCCCCTCGTCCCTTCATAATGTATAAAGAAATTATTCAATTTGTAAAACCCTTAAAAGCGTACTTCATTGGTTCCCTTGACAGGCAATGATTTATTACTTTGCATCGAATATGATCCTATTATAGATGTCCAAACGTACACGGACTTGGCTACAGGATCTATGCGGGCTCAGCAGGTAATGTGATCGAACATCAACCCTGGTACCTTGTAGTTCAGTAACCAGAATTGGAACTTTGCCAGTTCGTGTAGTATGACACACAATTTAATGTTCCATTATATAAAGCTCTTTTTAAATAAATATTTTTTTATTGCAAATCAATATTTTTTAGTAAAACCAAATTTTTAATAATTTAGAAGACCAAGAAATTAGAAGCTTCTCACATGCATAGGTACTCATAGGAGGCCTACATAAGCTTCAAATAACTTAGAGAAATTTCTAGGTACTCACAGGAAATCTTAAACAGTGCTAGGCAAGGCAAAGCCTAAAAGACAGTGTTATAGGCTCTAGAAACCACAACAATCAAAAGAAGGAAAAAAAGGGAAAAAAGCAGAATAAATTAGATCGTTGCCCATATTTCTAGGAATCTACCTCGCTTCCTGTGGAAGATAATAGGCCGATGAGGCTGATGAGGGAGGCGTTCGTTTGCCTCTTTCCAGGCGAGAGAGAAGTCGGTTCTCCCCATATTATAGGTAATCCCGAAGTAATTATGATGACGATAGACGACAACGAAAGTCCCAACGTTCTCTGAACTTCAACAGTTTGCATACGTTTGCAACTTTTTTACAAACATAAGGAAATTACTAATTCCAATTCTGTGAAAACTAACGCTACTAATGACTGATGTGGTCGCTGCAGCAGCTACCGAGTCCACTTTGTTCACTTTATTGAAAACCCGTCTTTGGGGAATATTGGTAAGTGAAGACATGCTTTCGAATGTATCGATATGCACCATCCACACGATATGGCATGTGACCGCATCATCTGGAGCAAGCTTAAGATGCATTACCGAATATGATGTTTTCTATATCTACCAAATTGTTAGGAAAAAATCCATCACATAATACAGTTTATTATGTGATGTAAAAACCTATCTCTCATTATTTACATTATAAGTCCGGCCCTGAAAATGATCCGATGACAGTTTTGATTTTGGATCATTTTTTAATTGTATATAAATGAATCTAAAATACTGGACTATTTATAACATCGAACGCAAATATGTATATGTACGTGCGTTGATCGTATGTGGTAATCATAATTTCAGTTGTTACGGTTATGCGGGTTATCGGAAAATATACTGTTTATTTCTGGACGTAACCTTGAAATCAAGCCAATGCTTTTTTTGAAATACCTAATTACGATGTTTAAGCTACTTTCATTACAGTTTGTTGTTATTGTTGTGACGAAAATTAGTAGACTGAGACTGTTACCAGAAATAAAAAATATACAGGCTCCAAAACGTAAACACTACAACTGAACCGGCCGATTTTTATTATGTCCTACAGGGAATTTTTGGTAATATGTATAATTGAAATGATAAATTAAATGGGTTATCATCGAGATCAATTATTATCGTCTGAATGTGGCGAATTCTTAATTAATCAAGACGGTACAACATGATTGCAATCTGAACTGTTTGACCGAATAATTTGACCATAAACCGTAATGCACTAGTGGTATGGTAAGAAACTGTCTCGTTTCAGATGGGCCAGATTAGATAAGATTATTAGACGTATAAAATTGATATGTCCAAATTTGCACGATTTACGATATCTTATAACGTCAATAATCATATAGGTATAAAATTATGAGGAAGTAATAAATTAATAAAACAGCGTAAGTATACATATTCCCAAAGAAGGTGCAAAACACTAAAAAGAAATATGTTAACAAAACGTAAAAAATAATAAATAAAAAATTATTTTCATTTCTGATCTAAAGCTATTTTAGATCACAATTTCGAATTAATAAAAGCTGATTCAGTACTTATCCAAAGAAAACGTTTTCAATGTACAGGGGACTCTTACCAATACAATTTTGTAAAAAAAAATCAAAAAGGGTACTTAATTCGAAAATGAACGTGACCTTACGCAAGGCAAAGCATGCAGTCGGCACGGTGGCAAAGTGTAATAAAAAATTAACAGTCAAAAAATTAAAGAATTTCCCAAGAAATAAATAAAATTTTTATATCAGCAAATTCAACTGCTTTTGAAGCTATTGTTATTATTAATTAATTAAAATAATTTGACATACCTGATGTTACAACAACTGTTCAAAATTTTGTCCACCGATGTGCAAACACATTTGGGCACATCTTACTTCACCACAACGTCAATGTCTCATCATAACACAAATGTTGTTTCGCTTCACCATAAATTAAAACGATATTCATCAACACCGAATTGCTATACACGTAAGCCATTTTTGACATTTGAAAAACTAATGTAAACACTATCGCAAAAAACGTTAATTCTAAAATCGGATTTCAGTATTCGGAATCGCCTGGGGTTACGTGGAGAGAGCGCACTGGGCACAGGACAAAACGCGGATAGAATGCATTCCGATGACGCTAGAGACGCTACAGTAGCCCAGCGATGTAAAGGTTGAAAATACTACAACTTCAATAATTTTTTCCCGGAAACTATTTTACAAACATTACAATATTGAAATATATATAGAATTTTTTTTATATGTTGTATATTATTTGTATCTGTATCTGTATTTCGTTTTCTGGTGGCGTTTTCTACTTAGAAGTCCCTGGGACGTCACTGAGTGTTTTGGAAATGGAAGTAAACTTAATGTTTTTTATTAACTAAGGTTTCTTTCACTTTATTCGAAAAACAAGCTGTTTCAAAGTAACTTTTTTTAATATAAAGTCAAACACTGTCAGCGATATTTGAATAAAGTTGATATTTTTTTTATTCAACTTCGTAGGTACCTATTTCGAAACCCAATGGGTTTTTGACTTTTAGTTCATTAGGTAAGGCTTTCATCGATGGTTTGTTCATAACATGTTCTATTCTACGGCGCCTTCATAAATGATTACAAGCCACGTGACCATTAACTTTCTTTGGAACGGTAACATTATTTCTTTTACGCAAATAAATTTCGATAAAATTAAAACAATAAGATCAAAATTACAATATAACACAACATTCTGGTTTATCGGCAGTGATTGGTGTAATTTTTCGTAAGATTCTATTCAACCAATAGCGTAGCTATAACAGTTTGTCATTGTTCATTGTAAACGAATCATTAATACCGCCAAGATTTAGGGAATTCTCGTTACCAATCGTGCATTGTTGGTTTGCCAAAGTTCGGTGGTCACGTAGCTTGTAAACATTTATGAAGCTGTGTAGGTATAACTACGCCGCTGTCACTTAATTTGAAAATAATAATTATTATATTTGTTTTTCAACGCAACTGTGTCAATAATTCAGTTGAGAATATCTACAATTTCCTCCTGAATCCTCGCACTGTGTGTAATTAAAAACATACAACATCCTTCAGAGTCATAAGGATTCGTTTGATAGATGGAAGCGTTAGAGTCCCGTTTTATTAGCTAAAACAATTAATTACAGCTCTGATATAACCATGGGCGTAGCTAGGCGGAGGCAGGGATGTGCACGGCCCCCACCCCAGAAAGCCCGGTGCCCATCCCAGTTAAGAAAGATCCAATAATATCACCCTTCTCATATCGGCATATCGCTGACTGCGTCACATTTTTTTTAGGATCAAACAAAACAGTATTTAGGTTTTGAATTATATCGGTAAGTCGTTAATTGTTTTTTTTTAGACTCCTATAGAGTTTGCATCAGCCCTGAGCCCACTCCAAGCAAAAGTCCTAGCTACGCCCATGGATTTAACTGGATATAATTGAAAAGAATCAAATAGATAAAATTACGCGAGTAATTCCTCCTGGCAAAAGCCAATGAAAACTACTTCAACTCTGCGAAAACCAGTAACACAATCATTCGCTTCCCTGAACTTTTTAAAAACCCATTTATAAAATTGCTCTCATTGTTAGCTATATTGGCTAAAAGTTTTCGACGAGTCCGTTATTATTAACACGCTTTTAATGTCATGAGCGACATGTATATGAAAATTTATTGGCATTATCGACACAAACCTTATAAAAAATAAGTATATTTTTTAAACGTGAACATCACTCATCCGTGCATGCTTTTCTGACGTTGTTCGCGTGATGAGTTTTGTTTGTGAAACGGATATATCCGAACAATAGCTGGGATATATCCGTAATTACAAGTAGTCTGAACTTACATCATACAGAAACACATACATTCTGACTGATATTATGATTTACTGAGAATTTTTTTATTGTGTGAGAAAATATAACAGCAAATGTCGTCTTCCTTGGCGTTTCTTACATTCACCCCACGTTGGGCGCCATTTCGCCCTCCAGGATCATTATTATATTCTGGTCCCAGTTTGATTTTCACGTTATTCGGAGTTTTTATTTTCCGAAATTCGAAACTGGGATGATTTTTTCGACAGCTTTGACCTCCAGCGGTTTCGTCTGCTGCGGTTTCGGTGTTTGGACCGGCACATAAAAAACTTCGACGAAAATTTTCGAAACATAGTTAAAAATGCTATTTTCCGCTGCACACTTTGTGCCTTTCATGAAATGTAGTTTGGGTTTGGGGGACGTGGGTCTCAACTTTGGATGGCCCTGCGTAGAGTGGTTAGAGATGCCCTCCTGTACCGATTGAGTTGAGAAGTTGAGCGAAATTTTGAAATCTGTTCGGGACTTGGAAGGTTGCCGATTGGCGTTTCTTACATTGAAGGCCCATGTTGGGCGCCATATCGCCTTCCAGGATCAGTATTACTTTCTTTTAGTGTTTCGAACATTCCCAGTCTCAGTTTGAATTTCACATTATTCGGAGTTTTTATTTTCGGAAATTCGGAATTGGGATAATGTTTTCAACCCTGCAGTGCGTCGTCGATGGTTGTTCTGCCGACAGCATCGGCCTCCGACGGTGTCGTGTGCTGCAGCTTCGGTGTTTGGAGCGGCTTCGACGAAAATTTTCGAAACATTTTCGAAAATGTTATTTACCACTCCACGCTTTCTGATTCTCATGGAAGGTACTTTGGGTCACTCCGGACATAGGTCTCTACTTGGGTTAGCCCTGCGTACAATGGTTAGAGACGGCTTCGTTGTTCCGATTGGAAAGTTGAGCGAAATTTTGAAATCTGTTGTGGACTTGGAATATTACAGTAAGGTTGCCGATTGGCGTTTCTTACATTCGAGGTCCATGTTGGGCGCCATATCGCCTACCAGGATCAGTATTACTTTCTTTTGGCGTCTCGAACATTCCCAGTTTGAATTTCACGTTGTTCGGAGTTTTTATTTTCCGAAATTCGAAACTGAGATGATTTTTTCAACCCTGCAGTGCATCGTCGGTGGTTGCTCTACAGACAGCGTCGGCCTGCGGCTTCGATGTTTAGGGCGGCTCGTAAAGAACTTCAACAAAAATTTTCAAAACATTGTCGAAAATGTTATTTTTCTCTTCACGCTTTCTGATTCTCATGGAAGGTACTTTGGGTCACTCCGGACATAGGTCTCTACTTGGGTTAGCCTTGCGTACAGTGGTTAGAGACGGCTTCGTTGTTCCGATTGGAAAGTTGAGCGAAATTTTGAAATTTGCTCGGGACTTGGAATATTACAGAGGTTGCTGATATACCTCGACCACACTTAAACCTATACAAATGAGTTTTTGTTTTCCATCGATGCTGTAGACAGACTACATCCGTCTTAAATTTTTGTTCAGGAGCAAAAAAAAACATTTTATTAACGTTTGGATTCGTTGAAGGGCACATGCTTTTGCATCGGATTTGGTTAAAAACATTTCTATGTGAACACTGAACACTGTCTAGACTAGGCTCAAAGATAAAATCTAAAATAAAAAGATTAGGAGACATTTAATCTTAAAATCTTATCTAGACACTTACAGTGTCTACGTGTATACACAGCCTTAGGCTTTTACATTTCCGTCTAATATAATTTATGTATGTATGTACATACATTAAAGTTTATTTTTACTTTCCCTATTAAATCCACATTTTGCGGACGATATTATGCGACTTACAGCATCCCGTTAATGTTTCTTTTTCGGTTTGACAATTGGCCAAGACTCGGTACATCAGAGGCCAAGTACAAAATATATATTTTGACGTTTGCGATAATTTTAGTCCGACGACGTTTCTGTCTTTAAAATAGTTCAATTCTATTTTGTTACAGAGTTTATCTTCGGTATACGTGCATTCCAAAGTTCTGCCTGCTTTAAATTTCGAAATTTTTTGTTTTCCATCATAACATTAATATTTGCGTATTGACTCAAACATCGATAAGCAGCAATTTTCGAAATATGTTTACTCTAGTTCCAGTTGATTTTTAAGTAAAAAAAAACGCGTGTTTCATCATTGCAATTCGAATTTTGATATAAAATTTTGGAGATTGTTCTGTCTACAACCGTATTACCTATTTGCACTCACATGTAAAATATGTACTACTATTATTCCCCCAAGTATTTAGACGGCAATAGTTGTAAATATTACAAAAACAATTGTTTCACTTGTTTAATTTAGAACAATTACATCTCAGTCAATTATAATTGTCAGCATATGGGTATTTACCTAAATACATTATAATTTAATAAAAGTCCTATATCCTATATCCTACAACTGCAAACCCAATCCAGATGCACAATGTTCACAAATGTTTTTAAAATAGCCGATGCAAAAACAAATACATCTGCCCGTGAACAAAACCAAACATTAATTAAATGCTTTTTGTTTCCCCCTGAATAAAAGTTTAAGAGAAATCATTGAAGGCGAATAACTCCACAACGAATCCCGATAGGAAAAATTTTTTTATGAAGTACAACAACTATTTTGAGCTTCTCTGTATACCCCTTCATTTTTGACATGACCTTTCCGGACACCCTTATATGAAAATAATTCGTCCAAATGCAACAAATCAATCCCACAGGAATAGTTTAATATGTCGTTAACGAAGAATGTTTTGTTAAAGATGTCAACAGAGACATGTTGGTTTTTTACTACTTTTTCAGTGTGAAGTACTGGAGAATGATGCATGTATTGATTGGTACATTACACCCGGAGTTTAGAGCACGTGCTGACAGTCACGTGGGTCGTACATTCTCCGACCTACTATTGGCTGGGGCTGAGTCACATCTCTTTAATAATATCCTTCAACATTTCAGGTACATAATCCGACACCAATAAATGAATTAAAGGAACCAGCTTGCGGGTTTACGTGATTGTTAGACGTCCGTTCCCTCACGTAGATCCCGGATTACAGATCTTGTATGATGCAGACACTGCAGCAGCTTACTCATGCCTTTTTATGGTCTAGAAACGAGAGAATCGTGTATCTGCAGAGAAACTTGTATCGGCATGTACGAAAATGATTATACCCGTAATGTTTCACAATTTAAGCAACGATTTTACGCAAAAATATTATAGACTAGGCGGTATCTGTTTTGGTTTGGGTGAATCGTGTATCCACGGAGACTTTTGGCTTTTTGGCTTTCAAATATCACTAGAAATGAAAATTTTTCTATGCGCATAAAAAAAACGTGGGCTTAACTTTTGGCGGCACAATATGTTAAAAAAATTCGAAAAATGTCATATTTTTCTTCCTATTTAATTATGTATCTTTTCAAGAGTTGATTTTAGGCGAAAATGGAAGAGGAAAAAAATGTTTGCAATTAAATTTTTTACAAAACATGTCTAGTTACAAATCGAATGAATCATGATTATTATGGTAAAAATCGAAAAAATCGCAAAAATGGGGTTAAAAAACAATACTTTTTAGGGAATTTTTTTGGGGTATTTAAATTGGGTATAGGACCTTTATACTTGGCTCAAAAAAACTTCATGTTATGTAGAATTATCACACCAAATTTCATCAAAATCGGTTCGATAGATTTTGCATAATAATTTTGCAATCCAGATTTTGAAAAAAAAATTGCAAATTTTCAAAATTTTGCACAGCAAAAACCAAGGCCCTTAGATACTTGAAAATTTAATCACATATAGAAGGGCTCTCAAGCTTTCAAACTTTTTTTGAAAAATTCGAATCCGTCAATTAGGAGAGCTCTGGCGCTTGTTTAAACATTGGTCGAATTTTTGTACTTATAAACAATTAGAACTTTGTGAATATTCAATCAAATCAAATTTTTTAAAGCAGGTTTTAAAAGTTCTTGGAAAGACGCTTCTTTAAAAAAAAACAGATCGATTGATCAATTAGTTACGTAGTTATAGCCGATCAAAGTTAACCGTCATTTACACTAAATGTACTGGGACATCCGGGCTAATTTTTCGAAAAATACCTTTGGTATTCCGAGTACTTACCAGGTCTAAGATTACAATACTTTTCTTCATTGGCAACCTACTTTAAAACGTGTTTAAAGTTATTTATGCAAGCGAGAAATTCAATAAAATCGTACGGGTGGTGGTGGTGGGGGAAGCAGAGAGCGCGGCCGCTTCGGCCTGCTCGAAATTGAATCGGCTATAACTACGTAACTAATTGATCAATCGATCTGTTTTTTTTTAAAGAAGCGTCTTTCCAAGAACTTTTAAAACCTGCTTTAAAAAATTTGATTTGATTGAATATTCACAAAGTTCTAATTGTTTATAAGTACAAAAATTCGACCAATGTTTAAACAAGCGCCAGAGCTCTCCTAATTGACGGATTCGAATTTTTCAAAAAAAGTTTGAAAGCTTGAGAGCCCTTCTATATGTGATTAAATTTTCAAGTATCTAAGGGCCTTGGTTTTTGCTGTGCAAAATTTTGAAAATTTGCAATTTTTTTTTAATCTGGATTGCAAAATTATTATGCAAAATCTATCGAACCGATTTTGATGAAATTTGGTGTGATGATTCTACATAACATGAAGTTTTCTTGAGCCAAGTATAAAGGTCCTATACCCAATTTAAATACCCCAAAAAAATTCCCTAAAAAGTATTGTTTTTTAACCCCATTTTTGCGATTTTTTCGATTTTTACCATAATAATCATGATTCATTCGATTTGTAACTAGTCATGTTTTGTAAAAAATTTAATTACAAACATTTTTTTCCTCTTCCATTTTCGCCTAAGATCAACTCTTGAAAAGATACATAATTAAATAGGAAGAAAAATATGACATTTTTCGAATTTTTTTAACATATTGTGCCGCCAAAAGTTAAGCTCACGTTTTTTTTTATGCGCATAGAAAAATTTTCATTTCTAGTGATATTTGAAAGCCAAAAAGCCAAAAAGCCAAAAATCTCCGTGCATATACGATTCACCCAAATATGGCTTTTTGAAACAGATACCGTCTGGACTATTAGGATTTTCATTAATAAACCGTGGTATATACCGTCTTTTGTGTACTGGGTGTTCCCCGAGGGGAGGACATTTCTTAAACAGGTGTATACATTTTAAAAAGGTACTTAAAAATACATTCGTTGAACATTACAATTAAATACAATTAAACACCTGATCAATACATTTAGACAGCTTTATACACTTTTAAATACCTACAATTTATGGAAATAACTTGCAAATGCATGGAAAACACATTCCGCCAGTAGATTTACGGGGAAAAATTGTTTAAAATTTAATGAAGCAATAAAGAAATTAAGCTAATTTTTATGTATATTTATTTTTAAGTTTCAGTTATCTTAAAATATCTTTTTCTGAAAACAAAATAACAAGTAAAAGGATCATATAAAAAATATTTTGTGAGAAATATTGATAATAAATATCATTGACGTTGATCTTCGGTCTGGCAGGAAATTAAGAAAAAATTAAAACAATGTTTTAAAAGACACTGTTAGACGTTTTTCAGAGTTTGTACATCTAATAAGTTGGCTGCATTGGCATTGAAATGCACATTAAGTGATTGAAACCGTGCGCTTATAATAAACTTATTTAATATATTTTTCAAAAAGTAAGGATTAGTTATGTTTAAGTACACTGTTTATTTTATTTTTGTCATTCAACATTTTTTAATTAATTTTGTTAAATTACTGTTATAAACGATAAAATTGTTAATTAAAAAAATAGAAAAATATGCAGTATGCTGCAACACGTACGTTACTCGACGTTTTTTGAAATAACAAATTATAAAAAAATAGTGTATACTTACCTTAATATATAAAAATGTTTATTACTAAAAATTATTCGATTTTTTTTTCACAAAATCAGGGCTGCACAATATATTCTGAAAATAATTTTATATGCCTAATGCGAACTCTAAGGAGACTGCAATAAAAAGGATTATATAGTGGACCAGGCTAGGCCCCAAACTCCGGGTCCGAATCGTTTTTACTGCACCTCAATATAGACTTTGGAAATGATATGCAGGTATGCGACACTTTTATTACCGGTACCTTATGATCTGCTGGATATCGATGCGACGGGCGTAGAGCATATGATATGCACGTGCACGTTTCCGCGGTTCCCCATGCACACATATTTATCGTACATATATCATTCAACTTTACACATTATATTTATATTCTCATTATGTTAACTGGTCCACTATAATCCTTTTTATTGCCGTCTCCTTGGAGTCCGCATTAAGGCATATACTTAAAATTATTTTTAGAATAAAAGTAAGAGTAGTGACTATAAATCAGATGAGAATGCGCTATTAATTTTTATATCCAAGCAAACTTGTATGAAAAAAATTGAATAATTTTTAGTACTAATAAACATTTTTATATATTAAAGTACACACTATTTTTTTATAATTTGTTCAATCTCCATATCTACAGTTACTAAAATAACATCATGATTTATGCAAACATCCTACTAAATTTGGTTTAATCCGGCATATGCATTGTGCATAAGAAAAATATTAGAAAACATATAATCTCTAAAAAAAAGAATATGGCCCCCTACTTACGAAACAGTACGAATTTATTAAAAAAAATCTCAATATTTTCTGAGTTCTACTTGTGAATAAAATTAGATTCGCTCAAACTGGAACGCCCTATAAAAGTTTACAGATTTCCTAAATACAAATTTCGCATTAAAAAAACATTATTTAATTTGGAGTGTGCTGGGGTTAACGCGAAAAATAAAAACAATCATTGCAGGAATTTGCAAAGAGCGAAAAAAATTAAATTATTATTGGTCACATATTTTCAAGTTGTGTTGATTTTTTTATTAAAATAATTGTTATTCTATTACATTTATTATCAACGGTAAAAATCTTTTCCAATCAAACCAAATCTTATACGAATGAATTTGCTTCTTAAATATTTTACAATTATTTTTTCACAACTGAAACAGCAAAGTTCTTTCAAATAAGTACAAGCCTCGTGATCAAGTCTCACTAATTTTGTTTGTAACAATTCTGCTTCTTCCATGCTGGCAATTAAATTTCGGCAAATTTAAAACAATAAGATCAATATTACATTAAAACATTCTGTTTCACCAACTGTAATTGGTGTAATTTTTAACGACATTCTATTCGACCAATTAGCGATCGCATTATCTCGAGCATAGACGTAACGGTTTGTCATGGTTCACTGTATACGAATCATTAATATTGGTGAGGATGCGACGACAAGAACGGATTTTGGTTACCAGCCCTGTAATATTGGTTGACTAAGCTTGGTGGTCACGTGATTTGTAAACATTTATGAAGCCTCTGTACTGTAGTATATTTTGCATTAAGAGATGAAAGTTTCTTTTTTTTTCGTGATTGAACAAATTGTTCACGAGGAAGCTATTTTTTATAACTAAAGAATTTCTTTTTTAAAAATAAGTAGATTTTCTCATTTAACCCTACATTTGTCCTTAACTTATAATTGTCTCCAAAAAGTCTTTAACAGACAGGCGGCCTGCTGCTTCACTACGGCCCTGATCCACTGCAGTAAAAATAAATCATTGTGAAAGGGTAACCAGCAGTATCATTTAGTGTGAAAAGTCATCATACTTTCTCATAAATAAGCGATTCTTAATTAGCATTCAAACAATGAAAGATGGTTTTCTCGACATTTTGTACTTAGTAGTTCCAGAAATATACCTACTAGATAAGTAGGTAAGCATTAATTAATTATTCAATTAATAAGACGGAAGGAAGTTCATGTCTCCTACACATTTTAGCGTGTCTATAAAAATATATTGAATATAAATATGAAACGGATAATTAAAAAAACACTCTAAGATTTAACATATATGCTAATAGGATATTTATTAATTTTATTTTTTTTTAGCTAAAATCGCCTATAAAAAAATATGTCAAATGCATAATTTAATAATTTTCAAGACACACCTGCAACATAAATACTTTTTCGCCCATTAGGTGGCTTGCCAAGACTTCACGCAAAATATATTCTGAAACATTTTTTATTTATCAAAATTTTATAGGTATCAAAAGAGGTTTAATAAACAGAGTTGGGTATTTAGAATCTTAATTTTATTGCCAAGAAAATTGTTTATGAGTAATCGAACACGTGTTTATGTGGGAAAACGCGCCGGCGTCTTAAAATTGACATTTTTCTGCATTGTTAAAATAAACCTTATAAACAGACATTTCAGATATTATCCAATATATTAATTAAATATCAGAAACAGATAAATGCAAGCATACAGGTGCCTACACGTGTAATATTTAATATTATATCATACATAATCCATTACCTTACCATATACTGAATTTATTGACGTAATAAAAATAATTTTCAGAAATTTTCAAACTTACCTCTAATTGGAAATGGTTTTGTTTGGACAGTTTCGGTGTTTGGAGGCAATAGTCGCTTTGTCTCCGGGGACATCACACTCGGGCATGATTTTACTTCGTTAATTTTGCAGTTGTAACTATTATAAGGGCCGGATCCTATGCAAGTTCTGTTCCGCACTCTCAGCGAACCGCTCAAAACGTCAAGACCACTGCTCATATTTACGTACAACTTACTCTGACAACCGTCGAACAAACACTAATCTTGATTCGTAATCCGGCAAAAATGAAAAACTTATCTGATGCCTGGAATCGAGCGCTCACAGAATTTATTTCTTCGGATGCCGACGAATTGAAGATTGGTATTGGTAGGCCGTTGCTATAAAGCTGTCGTTTGTTCTATGGGAAGGGATCACGGTCGCGGAATACTCAGATACGGCCGGCGCTGTGTCAACCAATCGCGAGGGGTTATATCATCGAATGATCTCTATCTCTATCTAAAAAAAACTTACGTTTTTTAGGTACCAGCGGCAATACTTGCGCTATTTTACCAACATATTTGTATTTGTGCATGACAGAAAATAATAGGACAAAAAACCATCTATGTATATTGTGTTTAGTTTGGCGTCGATAGTAAATAATGTTTACTTTTTTGTTCGTCAGTTTATCAGTTGCCGTTAGACCTCTTTTATGCACGCGTTTTTCTCCTCTCAACGCGATATTGAGAAAAACGCGGCATATTTCTGCTCCAATTTATGCACGCGTATTCTATCAGTTGTCGCCAGTTTCATGCCACACAGTAGTCAGTGAAGTACATGAAAATGGATCCGTGTATATTGTATTTGTGCTATAAAAAAATATGTAATAGAAGACGTAAGAGGCGTTGGGCAGTACATCCAATTAATAGAAATAGAATTCAATTGCGTCCATTGCATCCATGTCCCGCTTGATCAACAGCTAAACTAAAACTAAAACAAACTGTGCTAAAACTATTCTTGACAGACAGAGCCACTGGACTGGCGACAAAGAGCGCTTTGCATAAAAACGGTGATATACTTTCGTGCTTTTTCGAAACGCGTGTCGCCAAACGTTCTGTAAAGCCATCGCGACAGATTTGAAAACGCGAGAGCAAATAAACGAGCGTAAAATGCATAAACGTAGTAACTCTGTTCAGGGTATCTTGAAACGCGGCGTTTTTGTCAACTCCGCGTTGAGAGGAGAAAAACGCGTGCATAAAAGAGGTCTTATGGGCAACATTAAATATTTTTATAGGTGGGAAAAAGTGTAAAAAATACCGAGTTTTGTTTCTGGACAACACGTAGACGATTTTAGCCATTTGAAATTTGAAAATGCCTCGTTTGTTTAAGTAGGTAGTTATTATTTTTGCAAGATTATGAAATGCAACATTTTTATATGTACCTATTGTTTGCAATGAAATGCAGAATAGGTATTTTAGCAAATGTGTAAAACTGGGTAAATTTTGTTATATTTTGAACAAGTTTGCCCGGTTTTCTAAGTTTGATGACATTATATCAGGTAGCTGATTATATATCATAAAAATCTAAAATAATCATTAGATAATAATGTTAATTTTTCTACAGTGCTTAAAATTTAGTTATCACTCGAGTTAAAAACTAACAAATTTCTTGACGTTTTGCAAAGATCGAAAATGATGCATTAAACAAATTAAAAGTTAATATTTTAAGTAGTTCGTGTTTTGTATTTTGCGTTATGGTGTTTTGGAACTGGTGAGGCAAAATTTAAAATAGTATTTATTGGCGGGAAAAAATTGAATATTTTAAACTTTTTGGTGCAATTAATTTTTGTTTGTTTGCAACGAGTTTCAGAAAAATGTGTTAGGTTTGTTTTTTATTTCATATTCTTCCTACGATTTTTGGTGTGTAACTCGATGCAAACAAAATAAAAATGCTCTACTGCCGAACGAAATTTTAAACTGTCAATGTTTAAAATTTTTCATCAATAATGCAGAAAGCAAAATGCAAGAATTTTTATTGGAAACCAGTGGCGGCTTGCGAAAATTAGAGTGTGGGACCTATATTGTTCTTTAGGGGATGATTTCTAGGTCCATATAAAAAACTCCCGCCACAAAAAAAAATTTAACGAAATTTGTGAAATAAAAAATTAAAATAAGGATGTCGGACCCTGTAATCTCGAGAAAAGTACATATATTTGAAATGTATACATATATATTTTTTGATAATCAACAACTGGATATCTTTGTATTTTGCAAAAGTTTAATTTTTTTTACGAAGTTTGAAAAATTGAATGTTAATATTATAGTAATAAGAGAAACAGTTGGTAAATTACAAAAAAGCACGTTGGGCGTTCTTGACTGCTGTTTTTCATTGTAATTTTCAGAGGTCACTAGAAACATAGAAACTTGTAAAAATTATTTTCTTTTTTTGAGTAACTTCGTAAATGCTAGGAGCTATATTAAGGTATTATATAATTTAACATTTTGCATTGAATAGCATTATTAGAATTTTTCTTAACTTTCTGTATTCTTGTTGATAATCCATATTTCCTTTTCACCTTTTTTTACAGATTCAGTTTATCAGTTTGCAGATATATTTAAAAATGTATCGTTATATTTAAGCAAAAACACAATTTTTGCACATTTGGTCGTGGCCAATGTTATAAAATAATAAAAATTTTAATCGCAGCAGTCGATTAAAGTTGTTAATATTTGTATACCTGAAAATTTTTTTCTGTTTCTGATGTTCAAGTTTAGTGATTTGTCAGTTATAAGCAGCAATTTTTTGTAATTTAACTTTGTATCTCTTATCGTTTCCAAGATTCACATGATGAGCATCCTTAAGTGACTCACCCTGTATATAACCCTCATCTTTAAATTTTTTAACTCAGGCTTAACCGATACTCAACATAGTAGGCCCAAATAAAAATGTACTCAATAACTTAACCAAAAAAGTTTATTAACTTAACCAAGTTAAAATAAATATAAAACTAATATTCAATCAGCACTGAAGAAAAAATGAAATACTTGAAAACAATTACAGGTTTATCTTATTTATCACAAAAATATGATCTTATACTATCCTTCATATTAGTTTTGTAAAGCATCCGTTTTAAGTCCAGGTTCGTCTTTTTTCGCCACACCTCCCAATAATTTCTTAATCTCTGCGATGGCCTTTCCCGGATTCAGTCCCTTAAACATACAACAATTATAAAGACAATTTACAAATAAATATTAATACAGGACTAGGTACCTTAGGGCAGGTCTTGGTGCAATTCATAATGGTATGACACCTAAAGGCAGAGAAAGGGTCTCTCATTTTATCGAGACGTTTCGCAGTGGCTTCGTCTCTTGAATCGATAATCCAACGATAGGCCTTCAGAACAAAATGTACATGTAATAATTCAAAAAAGATAATTCTGCTTATACGAGACTAAATTGATAAATTTTTACTACATTTTTACCTGCATAAGAACGGCGGGGCCCAAATATTTGTCCCCATTCCACCAATAGCTCGGGCAAGATGTAGAACAGCAAGCACACAGAATGCATTCATATAATCCATCGAGTTTTTGCCTATCTTCCATACTTTGTAACAACTGATGTACGTCGCCAGATTTCTTTTGACCATCATCACTGAAACGTGTAATGAAGTCTTTATTGTCTAATAATGTCTAACTACACTTACTGCCGTTGCAGCCATGGTTCTATGGACTTATACTGTTTGTAGAAATTATTCATATCAGGAACGAGGTCCTTAACTACATACATATGGGGTAGTGGATAGATTTTTGTTGTTTTTTCAGCCCTGGTATCAATTTTACTGAAACAAATTGTCATTAGTATTATTCTAAGTTAACAAATGCTAAGTTCAAAAAATTGTTTACAAAAATGTTACCTAATACAGGCTAAGGTGTTTATTCCGCCTATATTCATGGCACAAGATCCACAAATTCCTTCACGACATGACCTCCTGAAAGTTAACGTAGGATCTACTTCATTCTTAATTTTAATGAGGGCATCAAGTATCATAGGGCCACAAGCATTAAGGTCTACAGAGTACTCTTGCATGTGAGGTTTTTTATCGGGTTCGTCGGGATTCCAGCGATAAATTGCGAAGGTCTTCAAACGAGAGGCCGGTTGGGCCTCAGCCGCTGCGGCATTGGTAATAGCTGTCATGTGAAAATTGCGCACCTACAATGTTTTCAGAAGAAAGTATTTTTACGATTATGTAATATTTTTTAAAAAATTTCCACTTACATGACCAAATGTTCCTTTGCACAATTTAAATAATTGCATTTCTCTCGCCATTTTGTTTCTTAAATATATCCCTTTAATGTACGAAAAGACCTTATTTATCTATTTTGGCATAAGGTAAAAAATAAAAATACTTGACTGCCGTCAAACGTCAAATGACAAAGATATCAGATCAGAATCATAGAACACAGAATAGCAAAACCTTCTTCTTCTTCTTAATTGATGGCCTACAGGAAAAGGAAACTAAAATTTTTAATGGTTAGTTTTCGTGATGAACTAGTGTGTTTGGTTAAATAATGGTACTAATCAAAATCGAAACGGATAACCAACTAAACTTTATCAAGATTTAGAACCATAGTCAAATAGTTCAATAGAAAAAATAGGGGAAATAATAAACCTTTAATTAAACATATTATCCTTGAATATACAAATCTAGCTTAATAAAACTAATGATATTAATGATGACATAATACCTCGATACTTTTGAAATAGAATGAGCAAAGCACATTTCGTATTTTTTTACGCACCGGGACCTACGCGTATTTAAATTAGAGTGAGTCGAGTGGCAGAATTCTTGAGTACAAAATTTTTGGAAGTATCGCAGACTGATGTGTTTCAATGCAAAATAATAGATGGCACTGCATTTTTCGGTACAGTACTGTGAAATTGTTTAAAAAATGGAGAAATAAAACGAGCTTAGATTTTTCAATATTAACCCAATAAAATTTATTGTTTAACCAAAACAAAAGAACAAAAAAAACGTATGAATGAAAATGCAGTAAGTTAATGTAATATTTTTAATTTCCTTAATTTATAAAAGACAATTTATTGTCTCTATTCTAATTATAATGTATACTATAGTACCACACACTAGGTGAGTACATACATTATTATAGGATTCGAGTTCAGACTTTTCATACAAAATATATTTATAAAAATATAATGAAACCACTCAACAATAATGTCAAGATCCTATTCTAAATATAAATTGTACAAATAAATTGTAATTCATAACATATTGGTCAGTTAAGACCCTGTATATATATTTTTTATATACATAGCTAATAAATAATGTCAAGGGCTAATGAGGTGCTTAAAAGTGATATGATTTAAGGAGTATTTGCTTAACATTTCATACAAAAGTACATATACATTTAAAATTAGGAAACCTTTACAAAAATTAATACATTTTCACATCAATTCGCTTTGGAAGTCTAAGATTTTATTACTGCAATAAAATTTTTATTTAAAAATAACGATCATTTCTAAATATTTAAGTAAGGTGCTAGAAGTGCTGATAACACAAACTAATAGTTAAGATAATGAAAGTCTATTAAATTAATGAAAATGCAAGGTCAAGGAAAATTATAAATTCAATTTCAAATTGTTACAAATAAAATAGGCACAATTAATCTATTTATATGATTTATCTATAATATATATTTCTCATTTATTAAGTTTATATCTACTATAATATATAAATTGGCAGTTATTAAATATCATTTTCTCCTATTCGCTAATAGCAAGATTTTATATTATTATTACACGAAATTACAATATTTTATGCAGCAGACAAGACAAATTATTTGTTCAAAAACACAACACAATGTGGTGGGCCGTATACGGTGACTGAGACATTTATTACATCTTTATCTGTGGAAGATCTATTCTGTTTACAAAGAATACCAAATTTCAAAATTTTTTGTTTTTAAATAAAAAAAAATAGAGAAAATTAAAAAAAGATATTAAAAAAAAGAATTTTTATATAAATTTGATATAAAAAACGATATAAAGGTTCTTAAAAAAAAATTATTCCGTAAGATCTGAGTTATTAAAAAAACACATTACAGCTTCCAAAATGAAGTTGAAATAGAAACTATCCACTCTATGTGCCCACTTACCTCATACAAGGAAGTTTTCGAAAAAGTAAAACTAAACATTTCATGAGCAATTTTTGGTCAAGTAAGATTGTGTCAGATACCCTTCACAACTTGTTTAAATATCCTGCTCTATATGTTCAATGTATGTACAGTTTAATAAAGTAATTCCTTGGTATATATAAAGCGTGAAGAACTTTTTTTACCTATTTGATAGATCACGACTAATGATTGTTTGATGTGACAAATTCAATTATAGGACAGTTATAGTTTAAGGGTATATACAGATATTCTATTAACTACAAACGAATGCAAAAAAGAAACACTTTATTAATACAAATTAAATAAAAAAAAGAATATAACAAAAATTTTAGGAAATAATTTCAGTCTTCCATAAAATAAAATAACAATATAAAATTAGTTGCCTCTTAAAATGAGTATTTCGAAAATAACATAACTAAATTTTTTAAATAAATAAATAAATATTCAAACAGAAAATAAGACAAGGCAGAGCCACACAGAGTTGTCTAGGTTTTAAACGAGAACTTCTTCAGGTGACAGGACAAAAAGTCTGAATATGAACGTAGATCGTAGAGTGTTCCATTCTCAAGATATACCAAAGATAAAAAAAAATATATACACTTGTGCAACTTTTTAATTATCCAATACAGGTATCTTTCTTATGTTAATAGATACAGAAATGGTTAAATGAGTAAAAATGTGCAGAATATTATGCTGATCACGGATTCGTTTTTAAATATAGAAAATTCCTTAAAGTTTTGAAGATATTAAAAAATGTTTTATGTGCATATCATTACTTGGTGGTCCAGTTACTTGGCCGCTGAGAAGTCCTAATTTGACCAATGATGGTCCATGAGGACTTTTTAAGATCAACTATACACAAGGCGATACGACAATGATGAATAATTGAGAATAAATATTTCAAGAGTAATAAACTCGATACCTTCCGACATTACTCAATATGCTACTCAGGGCATTTAAGAATGTTTGCAGAAGTGTATAATAGTATGCACTTCGCACATTTGTGATAAAATTTAAATTTTACCATTCAATTTTGTTTTGCTTTGTCTATGTCGTTTTGTTCGGTGCTCTTGTTATTGTTAGGTAAATAAAGGTAGCTGTGTTAAAAACTATTAAAAATAAGAAATATTAAACTAATTTATAGAAAAAATTTAAATGTTTCACATGGCTACTTGGCCATTACATTCAATTATTCTTGGTTATTTATATATGAAAACCCCATAAATTACACATGGTTATAAAGAGAACTTCCCTTTTCTTCTAATGACACAAAAATTCAATTTTGAGAAATACGTTAATACTGACAGCAAAACTTGACTACTCACATCATTTTAATCAGACTACATATTTTTGGTCCTAAAATTTTGAAAAACAAATGAAATATGCCTGAGAAAAAGAAACAGCATAAAATCGGTTTCCTAGCAATATCTTCAGAACCATTTGGAATTTTCTAAATTTAAAAACATGATCAGCTTAAAAATTTGTACATTTTTGCTCTTTTAATCATCTCTGTATCTCTTAAAATAAGAAAGATACCTGTATTGGACAATTAAAACGTTGTTACCCTGTATTTTCTCAAATATCTCTGAGGATATTTGACTCAGGCTGACGAAACTTGAACCGATGACAAATTTAATTGAAGGTAATAATTTACTAAGTGGTGGCTTGTGACATTGAGAATAGGTGAAGCATATTCAATGATTGACTAAAAAGAACAAAAAAAGCGTCGCAGGTGAAAATTTTCAAACAAGGTCAAACGGTTTTAAATGAATCTGAAAATTTTTAGTTGCATTTGCAATATTACCGAAAAGCTAATGTTCGTGAAGATTTTCATTTAGATTTTATAAAAAATAGAAATATAAGTTCGGGTCGTGGACTTCTGCGAATATTAATGCACACCGTACAATCATATATGTTCCAAATAAGCTTTCTGGTCACGACAGCCTCCTGCGACGTTCTCAAAATTGTTAAATCTCTCCTTATTCCACACGCTCGACTTTACACCCACAATTAAACATGGTATACCAAAAAAATTTTTTTAAATAAACACAACCACTCTGATACTCTGAATACCATTCTATCCGAAACTTCCGAATGTACACATTGTTATTTGATATCCCTTTTTTCCATATCGAGAGAATAAGGTATAGGTCTCTCGCAATTTAAAAAATCCTTTTTGTCCTCCATTTTGTATGGTACGAGGTTGATGTTCGCGCTCAACGAAGGCAATGTTTTTTCAGAAAGCGTTCTATTACTTCTAACCCTTAAGATATTTCAAAAAATGTAATCTCTAATTTCAACACTGTATATCAAGAACGAAGTGTTCTACGAACTACAATCATATGAAATTTTTTGTTTGTAATTTATTTTATCTCAAAGTGAGGTTTCTCAATTAAGACCTGGACCACCCTATATATATAAGTTAAAAAAATGTTGAGATTCATATAAAGTTCATTTGCATCCAATCACTTGCCCCTTATCAACAAGACGGCGACACAGGCGACAAGTGTAAATAACGATTTAATTAACTATCGTGCCTCGCCCCTACAATATCAGTTTTTATCAACAATAATATTTACATTACGTGTTTATCCAATGCTATTCAATACGTTATACTTGTGATGTAAAACTTTCTACGTATATAAAACAGGTTCCTCAAGGAACAAACCTTCCATAAGTTTATAATCAAATTATACCTGTATTGCGTCCACTTTTCTCGGTTGCAATAACGTTTACCCATAACTTTTCCTCAAATAAATTAATTTGCTCTACTTTTATGGAAGAACCACGATTGTATTTCTTGTAAGATGTTCTCTGATGTTGATCATTATAATGTTTATTACAATAAAAAGTAAAACAGCAGGCATATGACCAGAAAATATTTTATAACTTGAATCTAATGGTAAATTCCTTTTCTGTGCCATATACCAGACACTTTTGCTAGTTGCCCACATTGCCTATGACCCAAGGCCATAAGAATGACATAAGGACGCCCGTGAAGATGCCAGTGATTAAGAAAGCCCCGCCGAACATACCCGCTGTTGCAGCGTACCTCTCTTCAACCATTCTGGAAAAAATATTACTGTAGAGACTGGATGCTTCGTGAAATTGGAGACATAAACCTTAAAATTATAAGGAACTTCAAATTGGGTACCGATACCTGAGCCAAATAAGACCCAGAATTTAATAAGGTCTACATTTCAAAAATTCTGCCAAGTTCTGATTAATATTGTAAAATGATCAAGAATTTATTTTTAGAGATTATTAATCGAGCACAAACAACAATAAATGAGTATAAACGCAAAATACAATTGTTATTAAATAAAAAAAGGTGAAACATTTAACATTTTTTTAAATTTATAGACGTTGAATAAGTTCTCCGTCTTCTAACAGATGGCGTTGCCAAAACTGCATGCGTGTAGGATAGTAACGCAACTATAAAAAAATACTATAAGCAAGCTTGAAATTCAGTATGT
This sequence comes from Anoplophora glabripennis, assembly GCF_000390285.2. Lineage (NCBI taxonomy): Eukaryota > Metazoa > Arthropoda > Insecta > Coleoptera > Cerambycidae > Anoplophora > Anoplophora glabripennis. The sequence continues at coordinate 202,517 of NW_019416874.1, forward strand.
TATTTTGCCGAAGTGTAAACTACTTTTGTTTGGCATAGAGTTAATCCTCAAAGGTCACACTAGTGCAAATTCGCATCACCGTTTTTTTGTACAGCTGGCATTTCTCAGGTAGCAGCTGCCGAGGGTTCCCCCCACCACTATAATTCCTTCTACAGCCAAAACAGTCGAGCCGTACCACAGCTGGCCTCAGTCTGTTATTGTCGGGCAAACTAGAGAATCTGAAAATTTCGATTGGTGCAAATTCACACTAGTGTGACTTTAGTGTGGGCAATTACATTTTTTATTAACAAATTAATTTTTTTTTCAAAACTACATAATTCCATGTCTCGGAAAATTTTACCCCAGATTTGATATAAATACGTTGTTTTCATTAACAAATTTAAAGAAGACATGAAGGTTCAAAGTTGGCAAAATCCCAATTTGCACCAGTATGACCTTAAGGTAACACACCCCAAGTGTGACCTTTGAGGGTTAAACATGTCAAGTTTCGTGCTGAAAAAAGAGTATTTGTAAGAAATTTTACTGCATTACTTTTAGACCAGGGCGGATCTGTCAATATATCCCACTTCTTGGATATAAGAGGAGGCAAGCTAATTTTTGCTGGAATACCTTCAGTACAACTAACATAATAAAAGTGTAGATCCCTAGGTGTGGGCGAAGTCCGGAACATTTTCAGAATTGCAAAAATTTTTTAAAAATTTAAAAAATACCTTTTTTATATGAGTTTTTTACTTACTTATATCTTGGAACCTATGCATTTTGAAAGAATATTGAACCAGAAAAAAGTTTTAGAATTGAATTCTGCACAATATACTGGAAGTTAAAAATGTTTTAATGTATTACCGATGTTGCAAAATAGGATTAATTGATGAAAAAAAGGCAAAATAATCAACTTTTTTGTATAATTTTTTTTAAATATTTTAATTGCTCCGAGGGCATTCTAATTTTGGTAAAAAAACTTTAGAGTATAATAAAACAACACACCAAATTTCATTANTGCCAATAGTTTATGGATATGAAATTTTTTTCCAGCTTAGAACTCGGAAAAACTAAGCCACTGGATCAAAAATTATTGCTAAATTGTTTATAAATTAACGGCAAATGCCGATAAACTTTGACCGCTATATCTCGAGAACCAATTAGCGGAATTTAACTTTTTTTCTTTAAAAGAAGCGTCTTTCCGAGTACTTTAAAATTATAATTTTTGAAAAAACTAAATTGCAAATTAATAAATGTAATCTAATTGTTTAAAAATTAAAAACAAAGTGTTAACTTTAAAAATTTACTGTGGCCGTCCTAATCAACCGATTTCAATTTTTCAAAACCACTTGAAAGGTTGAGCGGTCTTTTCCATGTGAAAAATTTTCAAGTATCTGGATGCTTTATTTGAGGCTGTGCAACATTTTGAAAATTCGAAAAAAATTTTTCCAAATTTTTTTCAAAAAATTATTTTGCGGAAACTATCGGACCGATTTTAACGAAATTTGGTGTGTTGTTTTATTATACTATAAAGTTTTTTTACCAAAATTAGAATGCCCTCGGAATAATTAAAATATTTTTAAAAAAAATTATTAAAAAAAATTGATTATTTTGCCTTTTTTTCATCAATTCCTATTTTGCAATATCTGTAACAAATTTAAACATTTGTAACTTACAGTATACTGTGCAAAATTCAATTCTAAAACTTTTTTCCTCTTCAATATTCTTCCAAAATACATAGGTTCCAAGATATAAGTAAAAAACTCAGATAACAATAGGTATTTTTTTAAAATTTTTAAACATTTTTGCAATTTTGAAAATGTTCCGGACCTTGCCCAGATCTAGGGATCTACACTTTTAATATGTGAGTTGTACTGAAGGTAATCCAGAAAAAAATTGCTCACACCCACCTCAAAACAGATCCACCCTGGTCTATTTGTTCAAAAGAAATCTGTAGCTATTGGCCTTAATTTGGCTGAGGTACTTTATTTGTTAACACCACGAAAACTGTTATTAAAGAAAACATAGTACCTTGGCGTATACATCATAGCAAGAGAACTGAAATACCCGCTGGTGAAACCCATAGTAATGGCGACTATCCAGTAAACCCAGTCGTTAGTAATTACTACTGGCAAGATTCTCTCGACTCCCTTCACCTGGTAATTACACAGTAAATAGAAAGGGATGTAAAGAGCCCTCAGGGTGACCGGAATCCATAAATATTTTGGACCAGGCTATATTTTGAAATTGGGTTGCATTAGAATTACAACTCTGGCGAGTCCTACGCCATACTTACCCAAATGACACAACTTGGTAGCCAGCTGCCAAGCATAGCAAAAATATTAAAAGTCATAAAACAAGTTATAGCCGAGTAGTGAGCGGGCGAGATGAAAAAATTTTTGTCCAGGGACTCGATGTCTACAAAATAGTGTCAATTGAACATTTCGATTCTCCAAATATATAAGTATAAATACAGGATGTTTTTAAGTGAAGTAGCAAAAATAGTACCAGTGAATGTAGTGCCAATAATAATAGGCGATATACCCTCTTAAAGGAGTTGAAATCCACATTTTAATTTTTTTTTTAACATGGGGTTAGAGACACGAAACTTGGTATGAGCATCCTACTAATAAAGAGACAACTTTCAATATTTTTTCGATCATTGGCGTATTTTATAAAGGAGTGAAACAGTCAACCCCATTTCAATATTTTATTAGAAATTTTGTATATGAAGCAAATTATTTATTTAAAAATATTTATTGGCAAGATTGATTTATTGCGCAACTTTTTTACCTCTTGTAATTTTTCGATAAAACCGAGTTTTCTAGTAAAAAAATTAGATGCGTCATCGTTCACTAAAGTGGTAATTGCGAAAATTTGTAAAAATAAAGTAGGCGAATGTCATAACAAATATATTGTTATTTATCATATTAATAAATTGACACTTTGTCAATAAACTGATAATTTAATAATAACATTAAGAATAATTTGCTATTAATTAATGAAACATGTTTGATAACTTATGACTATGGGATATGTATTAAAGAAAGTTATTTATCTGAAATAAAATTTAATACAAATGAAAAACAAGAAATGCAAAATTAAATCTAAAGAATATTCTCGAAATAATTTCTATTTTGCAGCAAGCATAACCTAATACGTCTGTTGAAATTATAACACACTTGCACAAACAGTTCTTGGTTATTGCGAAGGTCATCTGCTGCCTGGAATATTCTTAAGCATAGTTCTTCTAAAGAGGCAACAGGAGTGGCATAAACAATACTTTTCATGTGTCCCCACAAAAAGAAATCCATAGGCGTTAGGTCAGGTGAACGTGCAGGCCAACAAACAGGGGCATCACGACCACGACCAATCCAGCGATTCGGGTAATTTAAATTTAACCATTCTCTAACAGCAAGTGTACTATGTGCAGGCGCCCCATCGTGCATACACCACATCACCTGACGTGTAGCGAGGGGTACATCCTCAAGTAATGTTGGAAGATTTTCGTTCAAAAATTTAAGATACTCGGCCGCTCCAAGCCTGTGTGGAAGAATAAAAGGACCTACTAGAGTAGTTTAGTTTAGTGTTTATTGACCATGTTAAATTGCATACAATCTTTATGGCAAGTCATATACAAAAACAAAAAATGTATAGATATACACGAAAAAAAATAAATTAATAAAAAACATATCACAATAAATATTACAAGCAATAGAACACAAACGAGAGAGATTATATAAACATCTTAGTCTAAGAAGGAGCGATAAGACCATTACCATAATGTATGCATATCAGAAAATTTTAAAAACTCATTAACTGAGTAGAAACAATGCGTAACAAGAAATGATTTTATTTTCTGTTTAAAATCACGAATATTCAAGGACTTTAAACTAGTTGGCACAATATTATATAAATGAATATCTAAAGAATTTTTCTTTGATTTAGTCAGTCTTTAACGTGGAATCATAAAATTGTCAGCAGATCTCGTCCCATAACTATGACATTGAGAGTGTGTAGAGATGTTTCTGAGAATGAATTTCAAGGAGAGTGGCATATATGTAAAGACATGGTGACGGTAGAATCTTAAGTTTTTTTTAAAAAGCGGTCGACAGTGTTCAGTATAGCTAGAATTAGTCATTAACCGTACAGCTTTCTTTTGCAACTTAAATATTTTATCGGACGTTGTGCTGTTTCCCCAAAGGATTATAGCATAAGTCAAATGAGAGTGAAAAGTGAATAATAACACATCATCAAACAGTCGTCACTCAAAAAGTGCTTCAATCTTCGAATTAAAAACAAGGTACTAGATAGTTTAGTTCCCAGTTTGTCAATATGGGCATTCCACGTAAGGGAATCATCAAGAATCACACCGAGTACCTTTGCAGATTTGCCTTCAGTTATATTCTTATGAGATGAAAATATTAAATTGTGCGTTTTACTGTCATTCAGTTTTAGATTATTAGCTGAAAACCATCTCTGTGCTTTTTCGATCATTTCATTGGATAACAAGGAAAGACCGGCCAAATTATAGGCAGACGTAAAGATGGTAGTATCATCGGCAAATAACGTGCTACGAAAAGGTAATAGGAATGGAAACACATCGTTAACATAAATAATAAAAAGCGGGTCCCAAAACAGAGCCCTGTGGAACTCCGTGACGCATGTATTCTTGGCCTGAATAAGAATTGTTAAAGCAAACAATTTGTCTACGATTACTTAGGTACGACTGAATTAGTTTTAACGGTACACCCTGAATGCCATAGAAAGATAATTTCCGTAGAAGAATAGCGTGCGAAACACATTTCCTACAATTCCCATCCAAACGTTTAAACTGAAATTATGTTGAAATCTTGAAACAAATATTTCATGAGTATTTTCTTCGGACCATGAATGAACATTATGAAGGTTTACTGCACCTACTCTAGGAAAATTTGTTTCATCGGTGAAAAGTATATCCATTAGGAAATTTAAGACATGCCTGGAAATATTAATGTACCATTGACAAAAACCCACGATGGTGAAAAGGGTATAAAAGATTTTCACGAGCTACATTCCACACAAGACTGTGAGAAACTTGCAGTTGCCTGGACACTTGTCTCGTGCTTTTACCGCAGTCTTGTTCTAGATGTTCCAGTATAGCTTCCTCAGTTTCAACAATTCGGACATTACGCCTTCTTCCGGCACCCTCAGGATTGGGCTGAATTTTACGTTTCGCGAAGCCGGTCGGTTTGGATATCTTTGGTGGTATAATCTTACTGCAGTGTTACTATTTTTTCTGGATTCGAAAAACACTTGGAGCATGTTGACATATTCGTCATTGGTATAAATATTATTTGCCATAATTATTCTGATAATAAATTAATCAATTGGTACTAATTATTGGTCGACAGAAAGTGTCAATTTATTAATATGATAAATAACAATTTATTTGTTATGACATTCGCCTACTTTATTTTTACAAATTTTCGCAATTACCCCTTTAATGAACGATGACGCATCTAATTTTTTTACTAGAAAACTATCGGTTTTATTGAAAAATTACAAGGGGTAATAAAGTTGCGCAATAAATCAGTCTTCCCAATAAATATTTTTAAATAAATAATTTGCTTCATACATAAGATTTCTAATAAAATATTGCAATGGGGTCGACTGTTTCACTTCTTTATAAAATACGCCAATCATCGAAAAAATATTGAAAAGTTGTCTCTTTATTAGTAGGATGCTCATACCAAGTTTCGTGTCTCTAGCATTCCCCATGTTAAAGAAAAAAAATTAAAATGTGAATTTCAATCCCCTCCTATAAGAGGTTATATCGCCTCAGGGGTGCAACTTTCATATAAGGTATTTTTACTTCAATCCTCTTATTTTTGGCTCTACATTCACTGGCACCATTTTTGCTGGTTCATTTAAAAACACCCTGTATATGATTACATATTGAAACGAGTTATAAAATAAAATAAAATACAATTTTGCTTACTGGCATGTATGGATGGAAATACAGACAGAGTCACGAAAAATATAAAGAAAACGTTGTACAACTGTGGCATAGCCTTCTTCAGAATATACAAGTAAGGAGGTCGTTCATTTGATACTTTTGTTATCTGCTGCCTCTGTTCGAGCTCCTTCTTCTCCTTTAATTGGAAATGTCTATAAAACCTCTAAAAACGCAAAAATAAAGCAAAATCACTGTACTGGTAACTTACTGATGAGGAAGTAATAAAGTTTGTAGAAAACAAAAAGTACTTACATTGAGTGGTAAGGCGAAATATGTGTCAAAACAAATCAACAGCACAAACAGTGCCATTATGAAGTAATAGATGGCAGCCATTCTCGCATTGGAAGTCACCAGATTAGAAATGATGCTAATAATGGCAATGAAAGTGCCGCAAATGTTATTTCCTAATATTACAGAAGCCGTGTACCTTGACGGCAGCTTGGCAGCCATACCATAAACGGTGTTCTGATATATACCGGTGGCCACTAAAATTGTTAATGTTTAAAACCTACGAATTATCTTCAAAATAGAAAATATTCAAAATATTACTTACTATTCAAAAAAACAACACTTATCATAGTGATATAAAAAAATCCATCTGGCCACGCGCTAGAATCAACCATTGCCAGGATAACTGTTATAATAAAAAGCACAATTTCCACAACTATGCTCCACACAATTCTTTTGTTTATATTCCCTCTGAAATAACGAAAAACGAAATTTGTAAATACACAGGGGTTTTGGAAAAAAATAGACTGAAAGAACATCAAAAAGTAACATTTATTCAATGGACTTGAAGTCTATCGTCTTCTATTTTTGCAATACAGAGCGTCAAATATGATTTCTTTTTATCAAATTTGGTGCAGGTAAGTTTTTGAGGTATACTGTAATATAAGATTTAATTTTACATAAGAAAATATTCATGTTGAAATCGCAGTTTCTGAGAAAAATATAATCAACTGTCCCAAAGACAACCAGTTTCTCCACCATAATATACAGAATGTCTGGAAATGAATGGGCCACACTTTAAGTGAGGAAACCACATAGGAGGCTGATTTTCAGTCGTTTTTCATGATTTTTTTTAAGTGGAATAAAGTGATTAGAATTTGATCAAACTTTGACATTATTTTATGAATATTTTAAACTACATTTACAAATTAAATTTTTCAAGTTTTTGTGTTGGAAATGCCAAAGTTATGGGCTATGCATATCATGGATGTTACCACAAAGCAGTGGCGTACTATTTTATTTAGAAAAATATGCTACCGATACCCTGTATCTCCGCCACTGGAGCATGTAAATTTTAGGAAAACTTTTGGATTTTGGACAATATTTACATAAATAAATGTGCCCAGTTATTTCACTTACTAGTTTTTAAATTATTTAAAAAAATAAAAATATGTTTTGAAGTTTAACACCCTGTATCCTTTTAACGAAGCGTCCTAGATAAAAACTTTATAGGAACGAATCCCCTTAAAATTCATCAAAGAATACGAGGGTTCATTTTTGGTCACCATTTGTGAATCACCCTGTATGTCAGAAGATAATAAATTTTATTTTATGGATCATATAAAAAACTTACCCAATATGTACAAAAATATTAATCCAACTAAAAAGGACATTAGGAACTTGAGAACAAAACGTCAGATACTGCATAAAATTAGACAAATGAGGAAACACGTATCCTAAGTACTCCTGGGAGAATTTATAATTTATAAAATACTAAAAAATAAAAAACAAAAGTTATTATAATACCTGAAAAAATATAAATATACCATGTTCGACAATTTAAAGTATAACTTACTGCATTGGCAGTGATGAACATGTTCCAAGGCAATAAAACACCGATACCATGGATCAGAAACGTTAAATACACTAAATTGTATTTATCGGGAGGAGTGTTGAGCTGTAAACTCGCTTCATCCATGGTCAAACTTTTAAAATTCAATTCGTCCTCTGGCAAGTTATTCTCCTCCCAAGACGGTTGAAGTTTCACGGGTTGTTGTAGGCGTGTTCTTTCATTAACCACTTCTGCAGCTAGAAATTCGAAATCAAATATTGCCGCGTTACACAATGGGTACTTACACTCTATAGGATTAAAGAGAGATATCTGGTGTAGACCGCTTTATATACACAAAAAATACTCTTCTTATATACATACTCTAAATTATTTAATAAAACATATTGGTTTATAAATTTTTGATTAGTAATATAATGAAAATTAAAAATTAAAACAAATGTCATAATGAAAATAAGACAGTTGTCTTTGAAGTGGATTACTAGTTATTAATCACGTCCACTTTTTTACTAAATATATAAATTTTGCTTACCTTGAATAGGCTGTAGAGCAACTCCATTTTTTTCGTTGTATAGGTAATCCCTACTGTAACTCATTTTATAAGATCAATCCTCCTTTTGCCAACTATCAAGCAGTACCTACTATCTCATTTTACTATTCCATTTATCAAATCCTAAACAGAAAACTCTTATAACCATTTGTAGCCACTATCACAAATAACAAAAATACTGAAGAAGAAAAACATTTATATCAGTTTAACTACAGCTGTAAATAGTATTGTTTAGATAATGATTCCTAAGACATAATTTCATTTATCTAAACAATGTAACATTGATAGATCATTAAAAATATTATTTATTTAATAATTTTAAAGTAATTAGAATTAAGGTAAACATTTAATTACCTATAATAGGTAATTATAATATAATAAGTTAGGTTTATCAAAATTATTTGTACTGGTTTAAGGTTTTATCTACATCCCACGAATAATATAACACAAGGCCTTAGCTGGAGAATTTCTAACCACTGTAATTCTTAAAATTGCACAGAATATACATACATGAGACGATGGTATAAATCTATGCAGATATAATGAAAATATCATTCACGAAAATAAATTCTTTTTATCGCTTCATAAAGTATTTTATAATTTTGTATTATATCAGTGTACTTTGGCAAATATATATCGTGGATATTTTCTACTTGTTTTCCTTCTATTTTTAACCAAGTAAATAAGTCATCAATCATTATATTCAAAAGTATATAAGTACGTATATTTATCGTCAGAGAAAGTTTTGCTGTTACTTTTTAAATAGTATTTTTGACAGAGTAAAGAAAATTGATCCATAACTATTTTTAAACTTTAGGATTAGTGATGTAAGGTAATAGAGGAAATGAGGAAAATGAAAATCTGAATTAATACCGAAATAAATATACAGTGAGTTAAATTTTAATATTAGAAAAAGAAAACAGTTCTGTTTCAAATTTTAATTCATGGATATTTTGGGAGATTGCAAACTCACAAAATTAAAAAATATATACATATAATATAATCAATCAACTTTTCTGTAAAAGTGATTATAAAAAAATAAAAAGGCCACACTTATTTTATTTTTTCTGTGGATAGTTAGGTACATTTTATTTTAGGAAAAAATGACTTTTTTAAATAAAATAATATAATAGCAAATATAACTTTAGATATTGCTTATAGTAGTAACTAATTTCCATAGTTAACAATAATTTAAAAAAGCATTTCTTTCAGTGTGCATGTACGTAAAGACAATATAATATTTTATATTTATCATTGAATCACACTTTACGGATATCAGATAGATTTAATTATTTTTTAATAGTTTTTTTTGTCGAGATTATTAATATTACATTCTTAGGAGTATAAACTCAATAAATAAGTATATTTAAAAATCGATAAACACCTAATTTATTTTAAATAACTCCTGAGGCACTAGGACTATTTCAGAAAAAGTTTTTAGCAAAATAAGAAATCAACTAAAATACTATCAGATCACAGCGTTTATAATTTTTTATTTCGCGCCAATAAAGCTAGTCTAACGCCCAAAAGGATATTTACAGTATTATAAACAAACATTTTTCTTATGTTCTTAAAATGGATAAATGTACTCACATTTCAATTACTGATTCTTAGCACACCTCAACAACCAAGATCCAATTAGCCGACAACTTTTAACGCACGTGGCTTGGATAAAATCCACCCAAATAACCAAAACAACTATAAAGCAGCCATATTGGTTGATAATTTTACAAAAATCAAATGAAGGGGGTAAGTCGGGCAGACCCTTGAGTATACAAAAATTACAGAATATCAAGGGGGTTTATTCTTAATGTTGGCCATTGCTAAGTGAGTTTAGGTCGTCGGCGACCAGAGGGCACTACGGTATGGTTGAAATTAGTCACTGTCTCAATTCAGAGACTAGTTGAAATTATTAAATCCCGGAAAGAATAAAAAGACATATGTTCACTTCATACGTATATTTCATACTCTGATTATTTTCCTTTCCTTCCACACATCATAGGGCCAACAACAAGGCCCATCCAAGTACCTAAACAAAATTATTAGCCGAGCTGCGGTGCTATGAATCCTTCCACGCTGTGATAACAGCGTTTTCCATTCCTTTTTCCTTTGTACTAAATGCGCACTGAGAATATGTCCATCATATCGAATAATAAAGGATGGAAATAGGCTCGCGTATTGTGTGGAAAAGTGCAAATGAATGGAAAACGCTTTGTTTTCGTAATACCACAGACCACCTAGACTGGCCGTATCTAATTCCATTGCACGGGTACCAGTGAATGCAAAATCCGGGGAAGTGGAGTGTGGAAGGCAATCTGATTGCGCGCATCATTAAGCAGATCCGGATTAAGTAATATTTTTATTACTAATAAATATTATATTGCATCTTATGACAAATATTCCATTTTAAGTTTGTAATTCAGAAAATAGTATATTTTAGTGTCATATTAAATAAAACTACAAAATAATTTAAAAATATTTATTATCCTCTAAATAATATTAATTTATTTAATATTTGTCTTTTCGTAGATTTTACCGAATTAAATAATTTGACTTCATGATTTATTCGTACATCGATATACTTTTCACATTCAGCCCTTACAAGTTCTATTAAATGATTACAATTGTTAGGTAAATTATCAAATTAATGTTCATGTAAATTTTCAAATATGTTCACATTCAGAAAGTTTTTTAATACATGATAAACAATTTTATTTTTCTGTAGCCTAGGTGTTCTGCTTTCATCATTATTTAAAAATTTTATTAATTTTT
>NW_019416874.1:217242-343519 GCF_000390285.2 Anoplophora glabripennis
ATGGCTAGAAATTGGCCTCAATGATTTGGGATCGAGGGGGATTATCCCTCTTTATCCTGCCTCATCTCGTGTAGGCCTGGACAGCCTTCGTAGGTGGGCCCCATCCGTCGTCTACCCCGACCGCAAATGCGGCCGGTGTAGGCGCTTTGTGGGACCTCCTTTTGTCCTGGCTGGGCCCCGCCGGCTAGGGCCCTTTCTTCTGGCACTCGTCTTGCTTCGCCGGCTCGTCTGTGTAAACCCCGGGGGTGGTGTCATATTTATGTGTGGTATGGTAGGACACGACTGAGCACTGGGCTCCAAAGCGTTTTTACCAAAGTCGCTCCATAAGCCAGTCTAGGTGATCTATGTCGTAATACCAACAACATTTAAAAAATAGCCGTCTCTTTTTAATTTTTGGCTAGGGGAAATATTGAATTAAAATTGAGTAGTAACCAGCCGATAACGCAGTTTACTTTTAAATAACTAACACGGTTGATATTACGGGTATCCCTAATTTAAACCGGGAGATTTAAATATGTCAATTGATGTATTTAAATTATCTACAGCAATATTTAAAGTAAAAAACATAAATTTACTGTAAATCTGTTAATTCCTTTAAATATTAGTGGTTATTAGAAAAAAAAACTGACATAATGGCTAACTCATCGGTTACATGTCGATGACCATTTACCATTTACATACCTCAAAGTAGCAGAAGAAAACCACATACTGCAGATGATTTGTATTTTGTTTTTTAGTTTTGTATGTACTATCACAGACATTGTATTATCTTTTGTGATTTATATAATCTCCAACAAAAACTACACTACATTGTGTTCACATCATTGCAGGAAAACATGTCACAAAAAAAAATGCAAAAACAATACAAATTTATTTCTACTCAATGGGCAAAATTAGATATTTTTAGATTATTGCACAGCAACACTATGACCAGCACTCTGTTTGATATCGAAGTTCTTTATCCATTCTCTGAATAAATCGGATGGCTTCATCCTCACTCATCTTTCCACAATCCATACATATGCTAATAAAAGCCATTTTCACTTCTTGAGGCATGAACTTTGCGTTACCCGCAACAAAAATGTAAGCATTCTTACTTAAAGCTTCCCAAATAATACTTTTATTTTCCTTAATTTTGTCCTGAACATAGCTAAAAATAAAAATGTTTTAATTAGTTATAGCTATTTCGAAATTAAAATCACTTATTACATTTTACTGTCCTGGTCCCTTGAAAATGCACATATCAAGTTTAACTTTTCTTCTGCGTGAAGTTTTTCAAACTCGTCTCTGCATAAAAAGTCTTTACTTTTATAACGACACCCATAAAAGAGGATTAAATTGGTTGGATTCGAATTATTTTCTTTGTACCTCTCAAATATGTAACTTCTAAAAGGAGCTACTCCAGTGCCAGGTCCTACCATTATGACAGGAAAATCCTACGGGTTTCATTAAAAATGTTCATAAAAGGTAAATATACCTGTTATCGTCAGGTTAAGGAAAATGCCAAGTTCGTCATACCGATTCTGCAAATACAATTTTTAAGATTGCTATTTTGTATCCTCTAATTTTTTATGTATATTTTGTAAAATCATATAATTAATTTTTTAATATGTACTTTGTATTACTGATCATTATGAGAAATTTATGAATAATCGTTGTATTACTGTATGAATGTTCATTACATTGAATGAAATTAGAATAAATTATTAAAACAATAATTTAAAATTCATTAATCACTGGAAAAATCATAAAATTTCACGCTATCGTATTAATTCACGATCTTCGCATATTTTATATTAACAATTGGTATTCTCATCTATATCGTCATTATTTTGTTGCTTTTGCTTCCTCAGGAATCATACTTTTGCCTTTCCGGTTGCAATTCTGAAACTTTAACTTACTTGCCCTTGACATTGCCACAACTAGCACATTTTCTTTGGATTTCTATTTTTTTTATTCTTGATAGAAGTGTCAATTCAACAAAGTGCATTTTTAAGACGTGATGGAAACTCATCTCATTTTGTATAAATCAAAAGTCTAGTTTTAACAATTGTAATAGGCCCATTCAGTAGAATTTTTTTGCATATTCTAAAAGTTAGTATGCCAAAAATCATTTTGTTTCAACAAGAAATGTGCGACATAAATTAATGAAAACAGAGCACGGAAAAACGTTGAGCAACCATTGCCTGACGTCATAATAGCGGTATGGGCGATTTAGAGCACAATTTTCAACTTTATGCTGGAAAAAAAATTCTACCCCATCTAAATGTTCGTGTTCACAAAAAATTTGAAATACGTCAGCGAGCGGAACCTATAAGCAGTTAAGAACCACTCTCGTTTTTCTTTGGTTGCCCATCTAATGATGTAAACATCATTATTTGAACATTTAGAGCAGAATTTTAAAATTTATGCGAAAAAAAAATTTCTACCCCATCTAAACGTACCCGCTCACAAAAATTTCGAAATATGTCGGCGAGAGGGACCTATAAGCAACTTAATAAGAATTGTCAATAATATGTAAATTTTTATTAAACTAATATGACAAATATTGAATATTATTTTTTTTTTATATCTCAACAAGACTTTTATATTGTTAGTGAGACTCAAAAATTTACTATTAACTCCATCTCTTATCGAGGGAGTAAGTCTCCGTGATACGTGTACATTTTTTAAGGAAATCATAGCAATCACACAGAAATCAACCACAATCCTACAACTTTGAGAGCAAATCACTAAATTGATCCACAATCCTGTCATCAATACCACAGTCAATACCAGTCTTTTCCTAATTCACAGAAATCACGCAAAAAATGTTGCGGGCAATATTTACATTTCTTTATAGTTGTCGCCAAATCCTTGTTGCTTGTGTGAAAGCGAACAATGTAATTACTATTTACTTAATTTATCGTTAGACGGGAAAAGCAATAACACTGACAAATACTAGGTCACTGACCATTGCGAGTACATCCTTTAGGAACAAAATCAAAATTTACTCACCGAATTTTTTGGAAAATTGAAACTGCCATGTTTTATCCAGGCAGTGATCTCGTCACCTTTTTGCAAGCCAGCCAGATAATTAGAACATAGGCCAATCCTTTCTTTAACTAATTTTGTCTTATATTTGACTATGGCAAGCAGTATGTGAATTTCGTCGTGAGCCTTATAGCTACTGGCAATGGAAAATTCTCTAGGCTTTATCGGAGGTATTATTTCCAGCAATAATTCTTGCGTGAGATTCTTGGTAGCATGAGGGAAGTCCCTTAGAACTTCTACTATATTTCTTTTCACCCTGTTTACGTAAGTGTACAAGTCATCTTGGCCTTCGGCACTAGTAAATTCCAGACACTTTTCCTTTTCTAATTCGCTGTCTGTTATCTGGGCCAGGACGTTGAAAGTGTGTCGTCTAGGGATTGCCATTAGATCAAAGTACTCTTCACAGAGTTGGTCAAATGTTATATTTTGTTTTAAAATATCAGGTACAGGAATTTGGGAATTGTTTTCTGAAATGTTTAATACTGCGCTAGACTGTATATCTACGCTATTTGACACCAGCACTTCTTTAAATTCTTCTATTTGCCAATTTAAATTCTTTGGCCTCAAAACTACTAAATCGCCGGGGGCATACTCTTGACCATCAGTTTTTAATTTCAGTAATCGTACGTCCTAAAAGAGAACAATTTTGTATAATACCGTTTTATCTTTGACAATCACAGTTTACTTTAAACATTTTTTTAAAAAAGATCAACTCATTTTTAACTTCAAATTGAATTTGTATCAACTACTGAATATTTATTTAAAATATTACTTGAAAATGTTCAGAGCTAGTCAATCGCTCATTATCCACTACTACTGCTGTAAAGTCCGTATGCCTTCTAGTGGAATAATAAATTGACTGATTTTTGTTTATACTATTTTTAATGGCTGAATTAACAGAAACATTCCACCTAAAAATATAAATTAAAAATAATTTAAATGTTAGAATGTATGACTCAATACCTTGGTTCTGTTTTGTAATCTTTGGGTAAAGGTTGAATGCTATTAGGTAAAGGATAATTTATTAGCAACTCTGTCCATAATTGTTTCTCCCAAACATCAGCAGCTCCGTCATATCCTAGGTCATGCTGATCATCACCTAAGCCAAGTGGTAAGATAGCTTGAGCACCTAACTGTAAAAGTCTTTTATGCAGTCTTTTTGCAACATAATTAAATTTTTCGTAACTAGAATCTCCTAGACCAATTACGCCAAATCTAAAATACAATGAAAACAAATAAGGGTTATCTCTTTGTAATTTGATATCTACCTTAAATTACATAATAAATTTTTAGGCAAATTTTTTCTAAGCAAAAATTTCCAAAATCCTTTCATATTGTCTGGTTCTTCACCCTGACCAGTAGTAGAACATACAAACACAATACATCTTTCATTTATTAATTCTAAAACATTATATTCATTCAAAGAATTTACTGTGCTTCTAAAATAAAACCGTTTAGAACCCCTCCAAATTCTCTCAGCTAAATCTTGTGCGTTACCCGTTTGAGAACCATAAAGAATTGTTAATTTTTCGTTTTGAAATACCATACTTAGTACTTACAAAAATTTACCCACATATCTCTACTTTGCAAAATTAACTAAAAAAAAAATAAAAACAATAGTAATATAGGCAATAAGTAACTAATTATATTACATTAATTTACAATTTTTCATTTTTTTTTTTGGTTAAGCACTGCACTGCACACGCATAAGATGATTATTTCCTGATTATTTTCGATATTTGTGTTTGGATTTTGGACCCTGGACCCAAGGACTCTTTTGTATAGATGGATGATAGATCCACAGATTCGGCAGTACACTATCGGTCAGATCCTTCGCGCCGCGCGCGCGCGCCATTATTCTATGGCTAGAAATTGGCCTCAATGATTTGGGATCGAGGGGGATTATCCCTCTTTATCCTGCCTCATCTCGTGTAGGCCTGGACAGCCTTCGTAGGTGGGCCCCATCCGTCGTCTACCCCGACCGCAAATGCGGCCGGTGTAGGCGCTTTGTGGGACCTCCTTTTGTCCTGGCTGGGCCCCGCCGGCTAGGGCCCTTTCTTCTGGCGCTCTTCTTGCTTCGCCGGCTCGTCTGTGTAAACCCCGGGGGTAGTGTCATGTTTATGTGTGGTATGGTTGGGTAGGGTACTGCGGCTATGCAGCCTGGGATGCGCTTTGCTAAGGTGGCCCTTAGGCTAGCGCGGGAGGGGAGGGTTAAGGAGGGTATGGGGGGGGTGTATGTGTGTGTGTGTGTGTGTGTCGTTGTCTTCGTTTCTTGATCCTGGCTGTCTCTGAAACAGAAAAGGTTAGCGGGCAGGGGGGGGTCATTGGGGTGGTCACCCAGGGTCAAAAAGTTGGTGTCTAGGTCTTTTGTGTTTGTCGGTCACGTCGGGTAAGTAGCCAACGGCTTGCCTGAGGAGGGGGTCAGATCCTTCGAACATATACAACTGGATGTAGCCTTCTATTCTCCCCACCCAAGGGCTTGGCGTGTTACTAGGCGAAGAGAGAGATATAGAAGATTTTTGCTACCTCTCTCTCATCGAATGCGATTAGTTGTTCCTGTCATGTGGAATCAATCGTGTTCCAGTTACGTTCGGCGTTCGGTGAGAGATAGATAGCAAGTACATAGCAAATACCTTCATACCATTATCTCTCGCTTCGCCTTGTAATGCGCCCTTCCATTGGGAGGCTACCTCCAGTTACAGTAGTATATGCTCGAAGGTCAGATCCTGGTCAGATGTATGCTTGGACCTTAGACCGCGCGCCAATATTCCATGGCTAGAAATTGGCCTCAATGATTTGGGATCGAGGGGGATTATCCCTCTTTATCCTGCCTCATCTCGTGTAGGCCTGGACAGCCTTCGTAGGTGGGCCCCATCCGTCGTCTACCCCGACCGCAAATGCGGCCGGTGTAGGCGCTTTGTGGGACCTCCTTTTGTCCTGGCTGGGCCCCGCCGGCTAGGGCCCTTTCTTCTGGCGCTCTTCTTGCTTCGCCGGCTCGTCTGTGTAAACCCCGGGGGTAGTGTCATGTTTATGTGTGGTATGGTTGGGTAGGGTAGTGCGGCTATGCAGCCTGGGATGCGCTTTGCTAAGGTGGCCCTTAGGCTAGCGCGGGAGGGGAGGGTTAAGGAGGGTATGGGGGGTGTGTATGTGTGTGTGTGTGTGTGTGTCGTTGTCTTCGTTTCTTGATCCTGGCTGTCTCTGAAACAGAAAAGGTTAGCGGGCAGGGGGGGGTCATTGGGGTGGTCACCCAGGGTCAAAAAGTTGGTGTCTAGGTCTTTTGTGTTTGTCGGTCACGTCGGGTACGTAGTCAACGGCTTGCCTGAGGAGGGGATTGTCATGTCTAGCGGCTACGTCAAATCGTTTCTCCGCGTTTTGTCTTATTGTCTGTGTAGCGTTTGTGTATTGTAAGTCTCGTAATATGTCAGTGTTTCTTACGTACCAGGGCGCGTCGGTGGCCGTGCGGAGGGCTATGTTTTCCACAGCCTGTAATGACTTTAAGTGGCTTTTTGCCGCGTGACCCCACGCCGTGGAGGCGTAGGTTAGCTGCGGTTGAAGTACCACCTTGATAAGCGTTCGCTTATTCCTTAAACTGAGGGTGTTTCCACCTTTGAGTAAGGGATAGAGCCTAGCCCTGGTGGTCTTCGCTCGCGCCACCGTCTCCACGATGTGCGGTTTCCACGTGAGACGCTGGTCCATCGTCACGCCCAGGTATCGTGTTTGTCGATTCCAGGAGATAGGTTCCTGGGATAGTGTCAGTCTGTCGAGGTTTTGTGGGATTTTTCGTTTGGTAAAAAGGATAGCCGAACTTTTGTTGGGATTAATTTTGACTTTCCACCTGTTGCACCAGGTTTCAAGTTGGTCTAAGGAGCTTTGGAGGAGGTAGACGGAATATCTAGGATCTACGGATTGGGATGTGATTGTCAGGTCGTCGGCGTATAAGTATATGTTGGTGTTGGGGGGATGTGGGATGTCGGAGTTGTAAATGGTGTATAGGTGTGGGGACAGGACGGTGCCCTGGGGGACACCGGCCTCCATGG
Source organism: Anoplophora glabripennis (assembly GCF_000390285.2). NCBI lineage: Eukaryota > Metazoa > Arthropoda > Insecta > Coleoptera > Cerambycidae > Anoplophora > Anoplophora glabripennis. The sequence continues at coordinate 224,313 of NW_019416874.1, forward strand.
GACGGGTGGTGGAAAGGGAATCTTGGATTTGGATGCGGAATTTTCGGTGGTGTAGGTAGGATTTTATGAGTTTGGTAAAGGATATGGGATATTGGTTGGTGAGCATTTTCATCAGTAGGCCTTCATGCCAAACCGTATCGAAGGCCTTTGCGACGTCCAGGAAGACAGCACCAGTGTACTGTCCCCTGTTGAAGGCCGCCGTGATGTGCTCGGTAAGGCGAAGGGACCTTAGACCATCTATCATACCAAATGTAGTATGACCGATTTACAAATAATGAGATCCACAGATTTAAGTGTGATGAGAATGAGTAAATCATTTGCTGACTGTTTTGGAACTTCTAAGAACCGCATTTTAAAGAACCTATTGTGTTATGAAATATATGTATATTTGGATTTTAGAGGCATGAAAAGAGAATGTCGGAGGGTTTGGACCTTTTAGGTTGGCCAGAAATTTGTATTCACGGACTATATTCAGCTGCTAAAGTAGTCTATAATAGATTTTTTTTAGATATTAGTAGCCCGGCCTAGGATTCTGGAAAAGTAATCCCACAAAACATCGAGGTGTTAAGGTGAAAATTCGAAATATTTAGAATTATTCAAATTTCGTGGCTGAAAACGTACATAGGTATTGTATTTTTGAAACCGAGTGAGTTGCGCGAAACTAAATGTGTAGGATGTAGCTAGTACCATGCGAAACATCGCCATAATTTTAAAAATGTTGTCACCGCCGTTCTTAGTGGTGAAAATTCGAAATATTTGGAATTATTCAAATTTCGTGGCTGAAAACGTACATAGTCGGATGACCCAAAAAAAAAAAAAATATTTTTTTTTCGTGTCTTGTGAAAATATGTTAGTTTATCATGTTTTAAGAGCCCCCTCAAATCACGTCAAAAAAATTTTTTTTAGAGGTCGCTCAAGATTTTAAAAAATTTCCAAAATCGTCAAATATAATTTTTTTTTTATTTTTTTGTCTATAAAGGTTTTAGAAAGTGAAAGGATTGTGTCTAGATCAGTACGGAGAAGAAATAAGAATGGAACAGATAAGTTAATTTCCGTAAATCCATATTGTTAGTGCCAATAAACGAATAAAATATAAACTATGTCAAACGCGAAATCTCATGTCACGTCACGTTAAATCCACGTTACATCGAACTTCCATGAGTCCATGAGTGTGTCAGTGTCAGTATCATGCATAGAAAATATGGTACTAACGTACTATATTTTCTATGATCTATGGTATCATGTCAAATCAAAAAGTTTCTGTCCTGTCATTTTCTCTCGGTTTTTTCTTATGCTTGCAGCCCCACAGCAACTCATAGTTAATTCTTAATTCTGTAATAAATTTGGGGGTATTTTTGCCTTTTTGCTATATCATGGAAATCATGGGATACAACCAAAGAGGATAAATTAGTTTATCCTCTGATACAACTAGACTTGCACTTGATATGTTGATAATTGTTACGTCACTATAGGCACACATACACAATACAGACTAGTTTCATATTCATAAAATAAAAGTGAATTGCGGACAACCTTCAGAAAAATTCGTTGTGAAATAGTGTCTTAATCGTTTCAAAATGTTGTTATTACTCTTGAGAACGTCTGTTAGCGCAAACGATAATGAATGTATTCCAAATGTTTTGGTTACTTTTTAAAAAAATTATTCGATATTATTTTTATGGCAATTATCAGGATGTGCAACAGTAACAGTGTGAGTGAAAATGATAAAGTGTGTCCCTACGCCTTTAAAGCGTTTAATTACGAAAAGATTTTACCAAATCCAAATTCAAAAGTTCCTTTCCCAAGAAGTGGCCATCGGATAGGAGCCGATTCATCCAATTTTTACTCATTTGGAGGTTATAATCCCCTAGTAAGGGATGAGGTGGAACACCACGAGGACGACGACTTTTGGGTGCAGTCTTATCCCTTATTTCAAGAACTGTGGAAATTTAACTTTGCTTCAAGGCAGTGGACGCGATTTAGAAACAGCCAGACGTTGCCAATGGAATTGGCATCTAACGCTCTTGTTCTCCACCGGAATATCTTGATGGTATATCTTTGTGTAAGGTTTATATTGCTTAAGTGCAGATTGCCAAGATTAGGGATTTAAAATTACAGAACTAAAGAACAGTTGCCTATCCTACTTCGTAATCAATATTTTAGTTTTTCTTATTATTATTTGATTAATAAAATGAAGAAATGGATTTATCACTAATTAAAAATAAAATATAAATGAAACTGTATTTTTAATTAGCATTGATTCAAGTGATATCCTCAAAATATGTAAACATCTGTTTGCACATTTTTTAAAAAGAGAACTGGAAGGCACATTGTTCCATTTTAAATTTAAGTGTTTATCTTTATATGTTTATTAAATTTATAGAAATGTAGAAGTTTTATCAAGTTTTATCCATATGTATATTATAACAAATCACGTTCATTCCGTACATATTTCAATTTGTTAAATTTGATTACCGTCGGATGTAGTGTTTAACACATCTATGAAGGTCATCCTATTATGAAATCTTATATATTACATAATTACTTTGGTATAATATGAAGAAATATATTTTGAACATTCAGAACAAGGTTATATTAATTTAAGACTAAGACAGGAAAAATATTCTTGGCATCTGTAGTAAGTACATTATGATTTAAATTAGATTGATTGATATATGTGCCCATAATCCTTATTTTCTTTCCAGGTATATGGTGGAACTGGGTCACCTTTCGGAATCAGATGTAGCAACCAACTTTATGTTTGTAAGGTAAATGATGAGAATGGTCTCATGGTTGAGGTGAATACTACTGGACAGCTGCCTCTTCCTCTGTATGGGCAAGCTTTAATTTTTCACAATGACTATCTCTATACAATAGGGGGTACGACTGGTCTTTCTTACACATGTGATATTCATAGGTGAGAAAAGGCTTCAACTTAACGGTTGTTAAGAGCAATGTGTGCACTCCGAACAGACTGTACCGCCACCGGTGTGTCGTTGCATGTACCATTGCTTTTAATGGTGGAATTCGTAGAGTGTAGGGTGACATTGGACTTGTGATTAATATTACGCCTTTGTTAGAGAAAGGTGCTGTAATAGTAAGTAATAATAGGTTATGTTTTCTTAATGTCATGTATATTTTTATTTTTTTCTTCAAGAAGGAAAATTTATTGAGCACTACTTAAAAATACATTTGGTGCATATAAGATTTTTTTTAAGTTTGTGATGAAATCAAACCAAAGACCATTTTCGAATTTAATCATCCATAACTAAAGGAATTAGAATAATTAATAAAAAAAGTAGGTCAAATTGTTAACCACAATTCTTTAGATAAAAATGAAAAGACATGCGTTTTTTTATTTAAATAGGTAGAAGTTAGATAGAGTTGGCAACTATCCTGAATTTCGGTGGACGTCTACCATTTAAGCTAATTTTTCAACAATTATTTTGTGTTTTGCCATGATTTCTTGCAGGACGCCAAATGTCCTTAATTTTACATCTTTGAATATTTTCCTAAAATAAACAATATTTCAATCTGAAAAAAAATTAGCCATATTCTCGAGGGTTTGTAGCGGTCTGGAAAACTGCGAACACCGGGAAAAGTTAGGGAATTCATTATTCTTCATAAAAAACAGGGAATAGTCGGGAATTTTAAAAGTATTCATGAAAGTCAGGGAATTTGATGTTTATAACTGGAAATTTCATGAAAATAGGCTCTTGGTTCTTGAAAGAGAAAACTATTTGTGGTTTTGAAACCTTTATAAGATGTTCTTTGGTATAAAAAAGATTATGGCGTCCAGTCTATAAAAAGTGTAATGCATAAACACTAATTAGTGTAAAAATGACCTACAAGTAACCTAAATTTTTTTTATAAGTCGGGGAAAACCTGGAGAAGTCAGTCAGTCTTGTGTAGATGACGTTTGTAAGTTTGCATTTGACATAAAAAAGTAAACATAAATGCATAATAAAGAATTTTGCGTTATAATATACAGGGTGTCCTGTAATTCCACGTAAATATTGAAAGGGGCTATTCTATGATCTATTTTAGGGAGTTTATTTAGTTAACATGTGTAAATTTTATCGAACTAGTTTATCTAGTAGGCGACTATCACGTTGATGCTTTGTAATGTCAACTTAATTTTTATAATTAATGCAATAATTTTATTAAATACCTATGTGAAAAAACAAACATTCAACATTAATATAATTTCTATTAGTTTTTAATAATTTATCTGTTTGTTTCTTCACATATTTAATAAAATTAAATTATTGCATTAATTATAACAATTAAGTTACCAGTACAAAATGTTAACGTGAAAGCTGCCTACTAGATAAATTTCAGTTCGATAAAATTTCCACCCATGCCATCATGCCATGTAATTGATTTTAAATATTTTTTTTTGCTCAGAAACGGTTAATTTTATAAAAAAAATACAAGAGACCTTTTTTGTTTGAAATGAATCAGACTATCTGAAATGAGCCTTTAAATGGTAATGTAGTAATAAAAAAAAGTTATATATGAAACAAGTCTTAGGGGAGGCTTTTTCTACCCCTTACAACCGTAGGGGAAAATCAACAAATTGTTTACTGAGTGCCTTCTTGGTAGCAGAAAACGTCTAGTTAATTTTATTTCTGTCACTTGGTATTTCAGAAAAAAATTAACTACTTTTTTGGCCCTCCCTCTGGAATCACCCCCTGAATTTTTTCGCATTTATTTATTTACACCCTGTATATTAATTCATTTGACATAATTTATGAAACAAGACAAAATAACAACAAATAATAAAATTTGGTAAAAAGTCCCTAGAATTTTTCTGTAATATGTACTACTTTTCTGAATAACAAATATCGATGTAACATTTACCAGGTTTTATTTCAGGAAATGAAATTCTAGTTCACATGTAAACCTTGTAAACTAAGTACCTTACCTTATTTTCAGGTTAAACATTAAAACTATGAACTGGGAAATAGTGTACATTTGCAATGGTCAGGGCGAATACGAACCCAAGGGAAGGTACAGGCATGAAGTGGGTTTCGATGGGAAAATTATTTATGTTCTGGGAGGGGGTACTACAGAAGAGGCCTACGACTTTCAATGCATACCTTCTTTCGATGTAGAGAAAAACGTATGGTTTAGGCAAAAGACTATTAGGGATAATAGGAGAGGTACAAAAGCAATTAAATCGTACGGGACCCATTAACGTCAATTTAAATACTTGCAGGTCATCCGGAGCCAAGAAGATGTCATGGTGCAGTTGAAATCACGGTAAATACGGGGCCTCAGGTTTTCATAACCGGTGGACACGACGGTGAAAATATATTTAACGATTTGTGGAGGCTGGATCTTAAGACGTACCAGTGGACGTTCTTTGAAATTTGCCAGTTGCCTAGACCTACATACTTCCACGCGACTGCAGTGTCACCGGAGGGCCGGCTGTACGTGTTTGGGGGGAATTATAGTATTAACGATGACGTGAGAAGGAGCAACACGATCTATTCGGCTTGGTTGTGTATCCCTAAACTAAGTGAGATTTGTTGGGAGGCTGTTTTATACTACAGTCCGCATATAAATAAGTGTGGTGTTGATGACCTGATTAATATAGGTCTCCCTAGACACTTCTTACAGAGGCTGAATAACAGTGACTCTTGCAAAATCAGTAACTGACAGTGCCTGTTATTGAACAATAACGTTAAGTTTTTAATTTGCCTTTGGATGTATTTTATTTATCATGTTTTATATAAAATTAGTCAATATATTGCTCTATATTAAGGTGTTGTTTCATTTCTATATTTTTAAGGATAAAAGCAAGATGCTTTCCTTTAAAGTGTCTTCTTCAAACAAAAAGAGTTTTCGATTTAAATATTCAGTGGAGCTTGGTTATTATTTGCTTTTTAATGCATATTGCAAGATATTTCCATTCGTAAGATTGGTTTCACATAGGATGTGTATGGATTCCAGTATATTTATAGCAACTATGTATGGTCATTGTGACCAACAGCTTACAACTCAAAATTTTTAACTTAATCATAGTTTCAGTGAAGTAACCACGCATAGTATGGTTAACTTAAGTAGTTTTTCCCAGGACGACTTTTTCCCCGGACTTTTTACCCGGACATTTTTCCCTTGACTTTCTCCCTGGAGTTCTTGCCCGGAAATATGTTTTTTTCCTGAAAAACGCTGCATGCTCCGAAAAACATTCTGCAAATCTATTTCATTCAGTATTAATGGCGGATTTTTTACAAAATATGCAAACGGGAAAAAGACGTGGCCTACTTTTTTTTTTATTTACAAACTGAGTGTTTTCGAACGAACGAATGGTGCAAGTAGAATAATTGGGATCACCCCAAAAAATTTACATTTATTCTTCCAAACGGTTTTTCAAATTTCAGTTAACAAAAATTAAAAAAAAAAAATAAATTTCAATTGCCTGTATGTCGTAAACGAAGCATGTTTCAATCTAGGTTTATATGAAATTATTTTCAGAAAATAACTGACAACCACGTAAAATATTTCGTACTTATTACAAAATAATATTTTTGTTTGTCTTTCAAATAGAACTGGCAAAAACTGGAAAAAAGTGAAACTGGTTAACCGGGTTCCGTTTTTACGGTTTTTACCGATTTCAGATAAAACCGGTTAGTCGAATAGTTGCTAAAACCGGTTATTCGAATAACCCGTTACTTGAATCGCCAAAACCTGATATCTGAAAATTGGTGCTTTACAAAGACAGACCCGGAGAAATTGTCTTAAAAAAAAAGTTACAAAAATCTGGAAGTCAAATTTGTTTACGAAGAAATCGATCTCCAAAAAAAAAGGTCAATTGCAATCTGACAAATCGATGTCTTTTTTAAAAAAAAGGAAATAGATCATCGAATAATCGGTTATTTGAATAATCGGATATTTGAAGATTCGAATAACCGAATAACCGGTTTTCGGATATTTGAAGAATCGAATAACCGGTTTGCGGATTTTGTAAAAAACCGAATTATCCGAAACCGGTTAACCGACTATCCAAAAAACCGATTTCAGTTGCCAGCACTACTTTCAAATGCGGTTGGCATGGAGAACTTTCACCTGGCAAAAAAATCGGTAAATATAAAAATCTTTCAAGAATAAACTGCCTTTGTTTTTAACAATATAGAAATATGTTATTAAGAAAAGTTGATTAGAATTGAAATTTGTATTATAATTTCAATTTGTGTATGAATGGGCTGATAAACCGAAAACTAAAATTAATGTAATAACATGAAGGGGAAACATATTTGGCCATTTTATTTTCGCCGAATTAATGTTGACATCAGTTGTTTGCCATACTAGAATCCGTTGTGATATCACATCAGGCGGATTAATAATTAATATGTAGTTCACTTAAATTAGGTCTATGTTGGAAATCATTGACATTGAGATTCACAAACTAAACATAGTGCTTCTACGTTTGCATTTGGAAGAAACTGGCTTGGAACAAAGTTTTAGAAAATGTTCTTACTATTTCAAAGCAGTACACTTACGAAAATAAATAAATTACTGGGAGATACAAATTAAATTTGTTTTTTTACTATAGGATAGCAGTGATAAAATTTCAGCAGGTCTATCTCTAATAGTAATGGAAATACCAACAAGCATTACAGGAAATTTTTTTACCTACGAACACTTCTCCTGAGAATACGTTTTATTGAAATATATGAAAATGTTTTATTTAAAAAAGTATGCTGTTTTGAAATTACAATATTTTCTAAAACGTCAATCTTATCAGCTATTTTCAAAGTATAAAAGTGAAAGAGACAAAAAGGAGAATATGCCTGTAAGTACCTAGATAAAATTTTAATTTTGATTATTATTACATCGTCTTTTCATTGTCATTTGCATGTTATAATCGACCTTCACTGTATCTATTACGAGGCATCTAAGATTAGGATAAATTAGCTGTTTGATTTAAATTCAATATATCTATTGACATAACTTAGAAGATTTGTGTCTTAACTGTGATGCAAAACAAATCCTGTTAAACAAGTTTACCATAATTATAATCAAATGGCGAATTTTAACTAAGGTTGAAGAGAGTAGATTAAATATCAATCAACTGTGAGAAAGAGAAAGTGGAAAAACAGCTATCGGAATTAAATTTTGATAAATCATGCATACCTAAACATAAAATTGAAAAACAAAAATGTTTTAAGGAAGATAATTTACCGAATTTAATAAATACTTTTATTGAATTTGTTAACAAGAAAGTAGAAATTTTATATTATGGTTTTCCACAACATGCAGGAGCTGGAAACCGTGTTCTTTTTCCTTTGGCTCTCAGCTCCAACCATTGCTCCTGATTTGGAACGTACATTTCTGCCGGCATTAATTCGTTTCTTTCTCCATCAGATTCACTGTCTAAAGCTAAAAAAAAATATATATATTTACAAATAAGCCACCAGAAACGCAGACTGCATTTTGTAATAAGCGCGGTGCGAAAATAGGTGCTCGTGCTCGTTAACCCGGTCTGCGCATGACGTCATCTAAGACCAGTTCAAACGTCAAATTTATACATAATCACGCCACGGTAGCTGTATATCTTACAATGTAATAATATCATATAATAATTTCCACATTTACATAAATTTATATACATATATTAAACAATTTTGTTTAAAAATGAACTTAGTCTAAACGCGAACATCACCTCAAATATTGTGTCAAGTTTGAAGTTTGAAGAAACGTTATATGTTTTGCATAACAAAATCAATGAAGTGACATTTTCATGTCAATAATATGTCAAGATTTCGTCACCCTTGCTCTCAAGTGACGACACCACATGCACGTAGGAATACCACGTTGTATTCACACCACGGAGAGAAGTTAATAAATTTAGTTTTCTTTCATATTCTTTGGTAAAATTTAAATGATGTAATGTTTTTATCCAATAAAATTAGTGTATTTTATGACCAGAATTTTGAAATAAATAATAAACTAAGCATTGTGATTGGAAAGAAACGTTTTTAGCGCTTCTAAAAATAAAGGTAACCACATCAGTTGCATTTGGGCCTATGTTAAGACCTGGTTAACTAATCAGACGAGATTGTGAGTACTAGGTACATACAGTGTGTATAAATTATAAATTCACAGTCTAATCCATGGGGTGGGCTCAGGGCCGTAAGCTATATGGAGGCTTCTAAAAAAAGTCACGCAATCACCAACTTACACCCCTGCCCCCCTAGCTACCTATGCTCATCGTCTATTTTTTTAATTAAGTAAAAGTTAACCAAATATTATTACCTAGGCAATCAAAATACTGGCAGCTTTGCTTAATTAATCGGACATTATACAGGGTGTCATTAATAATGATACACAGCTTAATGGTAGATTATTGTTGACGTGAAAATATATCGATTGAGCCAAACATACCTTAGTCAATTGTTGCTCATTTTCGTTTTACAGGGTGTTAAAGTTGAAAAAATATTTTCGATTTTTTGCTATATTTTAAGTATGCATGTATCAATTGTTTTGAAAATTTGTAGTTTAACGTTTGTTGAGGTGGCAAATACGAATATGCAAACAGTGTTGGGGTCATGTCTAGGGGGCGCTAATTATACTGTTCTGTCGATTTAAAAATATGTCTAACTTTTTGGATATTACAATTTTGAATTTATTAACTAAAAATTATTGAACCATGTTCAATTTTAAATAAAAAAGGTATACTTGTTAGAAATCATGGTATACATTTTTTATATATAATTAACATGGAGAAAGCAAACTTTAAAAATACTGAGTAAAAAATTTAAACATACTAGAACTCTTCGGTTTATTTTTGTCAACCATTCTGATGCGTTCTCCTGGACACCTCAACAGCAGTCGCCCGACCCCTTCACATCTTTTTAACACCTCATTCCTAAGTAATTTTTTACGTATCGGTTCCTGTACGATGGAACAATCAACCAACCAAGTAGCGATGTGTGCAAAATCGGATAGTAGTTGACATGCACCGTACTGACTAAACTTTATCTTATTTATATAAATGTGGTCGAGCCATGACTCGCAAATTAAAGTCAGTATCATGTTGCATATAACGTGGTCGTCGGTTGCCTCTAGCACCGGGATTAATATTTGATCTGAAAAGATAGATATTAGGGAAAAGGTTAGGTATAGTGGCGGAATGATTGTTTATACTTAAGTATTTATTAACGTAGGGACTTGGGTTTTCTGGAACTAGACTGCTGCCGGTCTGTTTCCAGTACGAATTTTTAGGGAATATCATTTGCAAATTTGCCAAACAAATGGTCCTGCATACCTTGGCTAGACCTTCGACGCACTCACCTGGAGTACTCTAAAAAAGTAAAAATTAGTGAGATGGGTATTCTTTTATTTGTTAATAAAACGAAAAAATATTTAATGTATAAAGGTGATTGCCTCCAAAATGAAACATAATCTCAGTTGTTAAAACTATTAGAAAAAAGTATAGAAAAAAGGGACAAATACAATGATGTGTACCCGAGATACAAGGTCTATTTTTGATGCTGCTGGCAAAATATAACTTTGTTGCTTCCAGAAATAGAATCTTATTATGCTAAATTTCAGCATTATTTAAATTTTGTTTATCAGTTGATCATATGAATATGAATTCAATAAATTTTGTAGAGATTAACGTAAATTTTAGAGCAAATCAACAGGTCTTTTCAGAATCTGCGATCATGTTGATTCGGTCAGTATTAAGTGTTCCCCCAAAAAAAAAAAAATAATGGGTTTAATTTGAATTGTATTGTCGCGTGAAGAGATTCGAACTTCTAAAATAAGTCATGTTTTCAATCCAACACCAGAAAACGGTGCAGTCTACGGCATGGAACCTGATAGAAGATAGAAGTTTTCAACTAACTTTCAAGGTCAACCGTAGAAGCTGTCCACAGTCCAAAACTACCCTGGCAGAGCGGAGCAGAGCCAAATACATTTGGTGAAGTGACCTCTAAAAACCATGACGAGACGCCCAATAAAGCAAACCGGTTTCGAATTTTCCAAAAACTTCGCACCAGGAAAATCACGACATTTAAAAGGACTAAATTGACTCAAACAAATGCAAACAATCATCTAGATTCCATGACAGGTCGAGATGATCCCAAATATCGTGCAAATTGAAAGAGGCTAGAGTCAGAAACCACCGAAGACCTATTTCAGAACTAGGCGGAGCCATCGTGAACCGAGTTCGAACGTCGACTTTGCTATCTCAGACGCCGACCCAGGTCATTAGTCTAGCGACCACATCGCTCAGGATTAACTAAAAACCTGTTGTAGATCCAAAGTGTTCATTAGCCAAACAATATGATGGACGGATATAAAATAGTGCCAAGTACAATAAACTAAATTTTCAGTTGAATACATTCGAAAATAGTCGTCCGGAGTAAGAATAGATACTTCCATTACATTTCAACCCAAAAGCAGTTGTTACTGATCCATTTGATCTCAGATATGTAGTAGTTTCTGAAAACCCTAAATATCTCTTTGTCTTTGTAGGTAATTAGATTCTGGAAATATCACAAATATAATCGTAATAACTAATAATTCATTAGATAACAAGTCTTGCAATCCACTTACCTTCAGTTTCTCAATATTCACTTTTACCTCGGATGTCAGCTTGGCTCTCATGAGAGTACAAACCTCAACATGCACACCCATCCTACCTTTCTCAATTTCTATAGTGTGATCGGCCATTCTCAAATTATTCAACTGGCCGAGGCAGTTAGTTATATCGGTGTGGATCACCGCAAAGAATGCCTTCATGTTCCAAGTGTTGGCTATCTTTTTGCTTTCATTGGCAGCCCACAGTCTAGTGGTGTGAATGGTGTGATCTGAAATACGAAAATTGATCAGTTGATGACAGTGTGGCCTAATAAGGACCAGAACATTCCTATTAAATTTGTTGGCAGCCCACTAATTTTTTTAACAGAAGAGAAAAACCTTACAATTTAATTTAACTTAGAGTTGATTAAGTTAAATTATTGGTTATAAATATTTCACCTAATCGATGCAGAACTGGGATCTGCTCCACGAGGGGAAGCTCGTCAAGAGGCGCTCCCACCAGCCAATCAGGTGTTATCTCGCACTGGTTGCACAACATCACCAGGTCCTGGAGGACGTTAGAGAAAAGTTTGCCGGTGTCTGGGTTGCAGGTGGTTTTGGACGCGACCAAGGCTAAGCGGAAGGTTTGGTCCCAAGAGGCTGAGGTCACGTGAACTCCTAGGGCGTCTGCCAAATTCGCTAGGGCCGACAAGACCAGTGGAGAAGTGTCGGCTACAAAAACTTAAATTTAGCAAATTCCTATGACTAGTAACTCAAATTTTATGATTATTTTTTACGACTTCCAAATCAGGTTGCTATTTTGTACAGGGTGATTTAAACCAGCAGGCGAAAATTTAAAAATTTGCTTTAGAATCAAACTTTAAGCAATAAAAGAGAGAATATAATATTACCCAGCTTCGTTTTTCAGACATCAGCGGGGAAAGATTTCAAAAATACTTTTCAAATTTTCCAAACGCAACACCAGGACAACAAAATTGTTTAATCAACGTAATAATATCTGCATATTATTCATTGCTAAACTGCATTTTTAAAATTTATACCTTTTAGCATTAATAATAACACAGCCCCACAAAAGAAAAAAAAGTACCGGATCTGGTATTCAGACCCATATATGTCCATGTATTTTTTCCGCTGAATCCGAATCTGTCTTCTGATTTGGCCCAACGGGTCTTAGTTTTCGGGAAAATTCAAAAAACAGGTCAAAATTCACAAAAAACGTCATTTACGATCGACGAAAGTTATAAAAAATCAAAGTATTCTACCAGCTCACTAGACGTATGATTTTTCACTCGATTAATTCCAATTTATCATCATAGAGTCAAACAAACTGGTCCAATTTCATTCAAAAACAGAAAATAGATCAAAATAGATCAAAATGCCATTTTCATGACATAATTCGTGTTGCAGAGTTCTGGATCCATCTTTTTATCCACTCACCCATTTATGAATTCATACATCTTTCTATGCAGTCGTTCATGCATGAATAGGCATATTTATTTATCCACCTGTACCACCTATAAAACCCACCCATCCACCCATCTATCCATCTACTATTTGTGCTGAGAGATGAGGTAACAGCCTAGAAGATTGAGAATGCAATAAAACTAGTAGAATACTCCACTTTCAAAACAAAAGAAAACGATATCTACAAATCATTCTTATTTTTGTTGCTATACCGTGTTCTCTTATCTTCAAAGGATCTATGAAAAGGGTTACGCTCTCGTTTAGTCCCTCTATTTTTCGTTTCTCTTTCTAACAACCAACAAATTTTCGAACTATATGTATATAGGGCGAAAATTTCCGAATATTTATGAGGTGAAATTGAAAGAAGGTGTATTCGATGGACCTCAGATTCAGACATTGTTCAAGGATGCAACATTCATCACTATAATGAGTAGCGTTGAGAAGAATGATTGGACTAGTTTCAAAGTTGTAGCGACACATTTTTTAGGAAACAACAAGAGTCCTAAATACGAAGAAATTGTATCAAAAATGATAAAAAGACTTCCAAGACCTGGGATGTTTGATGAACTACAAGTTCCACTTCCTTCATTCACATCTGGATTAATTTCCTCAAAATCTTGGAGATTATAGCGAAGAACAAGGCGAACTATATCATCAGGATATGAAGGTTATAGAACAGCGATATCAAAATGGGATGACATGATGGCCGATTTTTGTTGGTTATTAAAAAGAGAAACGAAAAATAGAGGACTAAACGAAAGCATAACTCTTTGCATATGATCCTTTGAAGAAAAGAGAACACGTTATAGCAACAAAAATAAGAATATTTTGTAGATATCGTTTTCTTTTGTTTAGAAAGTAGAGTAGTCTACAAGTTTTATTGCATTCTCAATTCTAGGCTGTTATCTCATCTCTCAGTACAAAAAGTAGATGGATAGATGGGTGGATGGGAAGGTTTCATAGGTGGTACAGGTGGATGAATAAATACGTGTATTCATGCATGAACGACTGGATAGAAAGATGTACTAATTCATAAATGGATGGGTTGATAAAAAGATGGATCTAGAACTCTGCAACACGAATTATGCCATGAAAATGACGTTTTTAAGCATTTTAATCTATTTTCTGTGTCTGTATTGGACCAGCTTGTCTGACTCTATGATGATAAATTAAAATTAAACGAGTGAAAAATCATACGTCTAGTGAGCTGGTAGAATAATTTGATTTTTTATAACTTTCGTCGATCGTAACTGACGTTTTTTGTGAATTTTGACCTGTTTTTTGAATTTTCCCGATAACTCAGACCCGTTGGGCCAAATCTGAAGGCAGATTCGAATTCAGCGGAAAAAAATACATGGAAATACATGGGACTGAATACCAGATGCGATACTTTTTTTTGTGTAATTAAAAGCGATATACACAATATGCGAGGGCCTACTAGTCAAATAATGTGTATTCTTTTTGTATAATCCTTACATTAATTAAATTATTTTTACTTTAATTATGATCTACTTTTACTTTGTGTAGAATTTTAAATTTATCTTTGAAAGCCGTTAACCTTTATCATTTTTAACTTAAAATTGGATTTTAAATCAGATCCTTAACTGTTTGCCTTCTGCTATAAATCACACTGTATATTATTCACCTGTTGGTATGAACTGATTGATCCATTCTCTTAAATGCTGACAGGATTGGGGTACCCTTGCAGATAAGGGACACGCTGCCCACCATAGAATCACGTGCTCCAGATAATTCCCCACCTCCCCCCACAGTATCTGCTGGTAGTAGTCTAGAACCTTGGATCGAGCTCTGGCGCAAATTTTAGTTGTCCCTTCAAGAAAAATAGAAACGTTATCCACAGTTCAAATGATTTTATTTTCTATTGTACACTCAGTTCCATTACGGTTGCTTATACAGGGTGATCCAAACTTAGCGTAGATAAATATTTCGGCCTACCTTTGACTTTTTTTATACCCTCATTTCCAAGCATCACGGGAGCTACGTTTAACGTTGTATTGAGCAAATCTAAGATGTTCTTTTCTTCGTACAGTATCAGTTCTTCTATGTTTGCGAAGTTGTTGTTTACCTTTACGTGTTCCATGACTTCCTGTTTAGTTATCGAATTTAGGGAATCTGTGCTTTCTGCCGGTGGTGACATATGCTTAGTTAGTGTCCTAGAAAATGTTATTAAATACAGGGTGTTCCAATATTCCGTGTATAGACAACTATCACCATCATCAAATTTTTAGTGCCTAAATAAGCTGATTTAACTAAAACTAATATCTATTCAAAGTTAGTTTAGCAGCTAGTTGATGTCAAAACTGGTAAAAACTGAAAAATATTTTCACACTTAAACAAATGGAAAAGCTGGGTAAATAAAAATGTAGAGAATTAGCTTCAATTTGACGGCTGGAAGGATACATGGAAGGGCAGAAGGAAATGATTATAAAAAAAAATATTAACAAATCAGATAGGTATTAAAAGTGATTTGGTGTTTACTAATAAAATAAACAACTGCGCAGAAATAGTTAGAAAAACAACAAACATGAGGCAAAAAAGCTTGAAAAAAGTTCTTATTTTTATAAAATAAATAAAAATACATACATAAGTACTAGTACCTCAAATATTATTTAAATTGGACAAAGCGTTTTAGAGTTATTTGGGAAAAAGTAAATACTGATGCCCTTTTGAGGCTAGTTAAATAAAATAAAGCAGTTTTGGGAAATGTCGAGTATAGTTACACTGTTTGATTTTGACCCTCATTAAATCGAGGTAGTTCCGTGTAGGTATACGGAATATTAAGACATTCTATGTAAATAAAAAAAATATACAATTCTTTTCGAATAAAATTTGATCTTCATTCTAACCATTTTGATGGCATTTTTGTACTTACATGTAAATTTCCAAACTGGAGTTGTCTGAATTGTCATCATCTGAGCTCTCGTAAACTTTATAAGTTTCCAGTAAACAGTCGATCAATTTATGACAACACAGCTCTGCCCTATTGTGTGCTATAATTTGTAACAAACGCGTGACAGATATTTTTCTGCAGGGAAACATTAGATAAGGGCAAGTGTTGTTGCAGATGCTGACGTTTTTGTTTATGTTGTATTTTCTCCCCATTGATATTAAATTATTGTAGGAAGTGGAAATACTAAATAATTAAATAGTGACGTTATTATTTTTTAATTTTATAGAAGTCTTACCTTAACGTCAAAACCAGTAAGTTTTCGCCGTAGTATATGAATAGGTAAGCTATCTCGTTGATGATTTCTTGTGTAAAATAAATTAGTTTTAATTTGATTTTCCACAACAGGTCTTTCCAAATCTGCCTCTTGCTGAGTATCGTCGCATGGATATGTCCCTCGTTCATTTTTGAAAAAACGCTATCAAAACGTTGGACGACGTTTTCTAGCGACGAGCTAATATCCCGCAGGTCCTAAAGTAAAAAATACTCAAGCAATGGTCACCTAAAAACTGGGAACTTACGTTTATTTGGATTTCATTCTCGTAAATTAGCAGGTGATTGAATTTAGAGGATTTTTTGTTTTTGAAGTTATCTACCAAAACTCCAAATCTATTGATCAGATTTAGGCACGTAATTTCGATGTCCTTGCAACTGTTGAAGACACATTCGTGCTTTTTGATTTCACTGGGCAACCATTTAACGAGAGTGTGTATATTTCTGGACATTGGAAAATAATTGTAGTCGTAATCCCGCCAAATATCTTTGGATTATAATTTGACTTGAATATATCACGTGAAGGTTATATCGATTATCTTACGTATTAATATCACATATTTATATCACATATGTTTATAAATAATGGTTTTAATTTTACTTCTGCATTAGCACTAGTACTCTGTAGAATCGTTTAATGAAAATAGCATAGCAAACAATACATTTCATGTTGTGGCAGTAGTTGTTTACGTTGTCATGACAACCCAATATCGTCAACTCAATGAGACAATCAAAAGTACATCATCCATAAATTACATTTGCATGTATTATCGAATTCCGCGAAATTTGCTATTTCATAAAAGGATCAAGTTGCTTAAGGCGACAAAAGACACACGAAAAAGAAATAAGATTTATTTAACTTAAGGGGATTCTTTTTTTACTTTGATCTTATTTTCATTTCCTTTGAGGCATATGCCTCTGATAATTACATATAGTGTACCTGTAAAATTAATAGTGATCAGTAAACATAAGTGATACAACATCTAGTAAATAGTATTCGTATAAAGAAGAACTCTATTCAGTACCTAGTCAAGTCCAATATTTACGTAAATCTTGATAAAAATTAACCTACAGTATGTACAGGGTGTAAGAAGTTTGACTGCCATTATTTCAGCATGAGATAGAGTGATCATAAATGAACAAAAAAGTTGTATATTACATGGGCGTAAAATTAACAGTTTTCAAAATACATACAGCGAGTATTAATATTGGGGAGTTTCATCACAGCGTGACAACAGCGCTTAACCTAACGCTACGCAGCGGATGCATATCACGTGTGCACGCGGCTGACTTGTCCTACGGAAAAAATGTAAACAATTATTATTGTGAAATATTTATTAAATTTCAAGACAATTGTTTTCCAGTTTTTAATTAAATAAAATAAAATGTATCGAGTTTGTAGTACGAAGATAGTGTTGTGCTTAAATTTTAGCTCGAATTTTAGTAATTATGAATCACTTAAAACAGGAACTTGACTTATAACCATATTATAAATTTGAAAAATATGTAATTAAAGCACCTAAAGATTCACGTCATGCAAATAACCACACGCATTAAAAATAATTTAGGTACTTACCAAAAAGCAAAATTCAGTAATTTTTAAACGCACAAGTACAAAACAAACTACTCTCATGAAAAGGAAATAGTGGTACGCAAAAACTACTCAGACACGGTCCAATTCCAGATACCAACTGAACTGCGCAATGCTGGACAGCTTAGTACCTCATGTTATCCGCCGCTCCGTTGTCACATTGGTCGATATGAATTTTATCGAATTTTAAATTTATTACAACACTAATTATTTTTTAGAATTAATCATAAAGAAGTTCAAAAAAGTGATCAACATTGTATTTTATGGTATTCTATGCACGCGGTTATGTCAATATTCCTTAATTAATCGAACTTTTGTACATCAAGTTGGGAGATATTGATAATTTTAGGACCCATGTCATATAAGTTTTTTTTTGTTTATGCATTCTATCGTCTGTTAAAATTAAGGCAGTCAAACTTCTAACACCCTGTATATTTGTAGACTTAGCAAAAGCTTTTGATACTCATTCAAAATGCTCTGCATAATTTTGGTATTAGTGATAAAGGTTACGATTTAATTAAATCTTATTTGTTGGATAGAAAACAATATGTTATGCAATGACAAAATGCAAAACAGAACGACATCATTACGGTACGGCGTACTGCAAGGTACTGTTTTAAGACCTATGCTGTTCAGTATCTACATAAATGATTTATTCCCTCCCAGTTGCTCTGGAAAAATTATATGTCTCATATTTGAAACTTGGCAAGACCTTTTAGAATCACCTGATATAGATTAAAAACAAATAAAATTATGTTTTCATAATGCTGCAACTGCGAAAAATGAAAATGTTAGTTTTCACCAGTTGCCACAGTTAAAAACTTATTATCTTTGTCAGTATTTTATTGGCCGATCATTAAATACAAATATAATTTACAATATTCCCGCTGGTTTTTTACTAATTGGTAATATCTAGTTAATTTTTTGCTTTCGATTTCTAAAGGGGACGTTCCTAATCAATCGTCTTACAAGTAACTTGGCAGCATAAAAAAACGTCACTATACATATTATAATAAAAGCTATAACGTCTAGAAGGTACAGTTGAAACCAGTACAATTCTATAGCCGCATTTCTCAGATGAGGTGCTCCACCGTGTCTTATAACATATTCCATCCAGAACACTGCCACATCCAGAGGCTTTGACATTTGGTCATTAAATACGTTAGACAACTCCTTCGCATTTTTTGAATACCTAAGTAACAAACAATATTATGACATATTATATAATGATTATTTAATACCTTTGATTCGTCAAGATCTGTTTTAAAGCTTCAGACAGAGATTCTTCTGATAATTCCTTTAACGGTAAATGTACGGCAATCTGTTTTTCAACTGATCTGGCCACATTCATCTTCTGATCGACAAATACTGGAATTCCTATCATCGGAACGCCATAATATATGGCCTCTGTAGTACTCAGCAGACCACCGTGGGTAATAAATGCAACTATATTCGGATGAGCTACAAAATCATAGATGTAGTTTGAAAATTGAAATAGTTGCTAAGTGATTCTTACCTAATATATCAGTTTGTGGCATCCATTTGGATATGAAAACGTTTTCTGGTTTGTTAGGAATATCCGTTCTTTCAAATTTCCACAAAACCCTTTGCTTCAGTTTAGAGAAAGCCTTCAGGATTCCGTCCAGTTTGTGTTTCGGTAAGTCAGCAGACTTCAAATTGGTGCCCATACTGAAGAATATAGCTCCTTCGGTAGCTTCATCTAAATATTTCTTAATGTCACTGGGAAGCTTCTTATTAGTAATATGAAACCCTCCAATTTCTATAACATTAGTTGTCAGGGTCGAAGGAAAAGTGGTGCTGGCATGGGAATTCTGTAGCATTATGCTAACATTATAAATGATATCCTTCAGATTTAAGTTTCCTGGGAAATATTTAGTTAGCAGTATCTGTTGATAAGGATATGTCACCACTTCCTTATAGATTGCATGAAACCAATTCAGAAGAGCGTTATGTAGTCTCTGAAAGAACGTCATTCTTTCTGTGTATGATGAAAGAGATAAGGGACTGACTGATGGAAGTCTCACGTTGCCAACGAACTGGGCATCCCATTCGGAAAACCCTATAGAACAGAAACTGACTAGTGGTGCCTTGAAATGTGCTGCAAACCCCAAGTGGGCCTCGTTGAAGACCATTTCTACAAAGACCAGGTCGAAGGTCTCATTGGAATGAATTAGTTGTTGTACTTTCTCGTGAGCTAAAGTATGCTCTGTGATCAACTGTCCCAATTCCTCAATGTACAATATTGATTTAAATGGATTCGCGTCTTCTTGAAGATATAAGTCACCTATTAGAGAAAGAAAAAACAACAATTTCAAAAAAATATTACAAAGTCTTCTAGCAAATTTCTGACATATTGGAAATGAAGGTCCAACCTACACATTGATATCAATATTAATCCGATCAGACCTGCCTCTAGTGGTCGCGTTACACTACATTTCGAATACATTTCGAATGTGAAAATATTTAATTAAAAAATATATAAATCAAGAATTTCACATTTTATGATAAGGATAAAAGTTAATATACCTATTTAGAATAAAGTATACCTTCAAGGGTGTCATGGAGGCCATCAACCAAAATCGGTGTGTAGTTCTTGATATATTTCGTCGGCTTGAACCCGCTAATAACAGTCACTTCATGTCCTCTCCTAACAAGCTCTTCCATTAGTTTTTCACCCATAATAAACTGACTGTAGCCAGGACTAGGGAATACTGCCAGGATTTTAGCGCATTTTACAAAATATATTGCTTTTATAAATAGAAATAAATAAGTAATTTTCATTTTATGTTGAAAGAAAAATTCGTATGCGATAAATAACTGCCGTTTCCGCTTCTGCTATTGCGGCTGCCCGCTTTGGTTCTAATAGTACCTCTATTTCCATGAGCCAAGTTGGAAGTCATAATCACTCATTATTTCTAGTTTATTAGATATGATCTGATAAGGATTATTAAATGGTTCAGTGCAGGTGTAGGTTAAAATTTGTCTATAATGATCTACATAAATCTAATGTTCTGAGAATATCTATTGTTCATTAGATCATACTCCTCGTCAACTGAAACATTGTAGAGATGTTAAAAGAGAACTTGTTCGCGGACAAGAATGTGATGTAACAGATATTAGAATTGAATGTCAAATCTGTTTCAAAAGTCGTTAATTTAAATTAAAGATACCCAGCAGATTTAGTTCTCGTTGCCATAATTTTATATGCTGTTATTAAAATGTTTGAGGTCTCAATACAAAAGTCTTTGATGTTTTCTCGGTTTTAAGTGTTCGTGAATTTGTCATGATATGGCAATGGTGTTCCAAATAGTGAACTATTTACTGACCTATATGTGCATAGGAAAGATTGAAAGTGACTGATTAAGCAAATGGTGGTGGTTTTAATTGCTCAAATTGCTGTAAAAGACTATACCGTGAGCGGTACAAATCAGAAAAATCCATAAGAAATAAGTGGTTCAGTGATTTACTTTGATCATTAGGACGCAATGACTTGAATGTAAAAAATATATGAGGTATTTATAGTAGGATCATATTCGATGCAAAGTAAATAAATCATTGCCTGTCAAGGGAACCAATGAAGTACGCTTTTAAGGGTTTTACAAATTGAATAATTTCTTTATACATTATGAAGGGACGAGGGGATCAGTTCAGGTCTGGCACCCTTGTTCCTACAAAAATTCCTTTATTCTCATAAACTATTTATTTTAAATGTAATTTATTATAAATCCAATTTGTTTCCTAAATTCCACATATGTACTACATTTTACCTCTGTACGCGCCACTGTTGTTTACTTGTTTTTTGGAAGCGCTCTCTAATTGACGGCAAAACTCGCCAGGTTAGTATTTGACGTATAACCGACCAGTTCGTACACTCGATGCACCTAGGCGACTACAGCTACTATCAGAACACAGTGCGTATGCAGCGGTATTTCAGATTTTGAATTGAATTTCATTTTAAATTTGAAATGATTTATCTTACGCCTACTAAAAATGATGACACGATTTTCCTTTGATAAAAGACCGACAACTTTTTGCTCTACTTTGGATCGAATACGATCCTACTATACGTATAATTTAATTAAACACGCATAATTTTATTGTATAAAATATGATTTTTTTAAATGTCACTATTTAAATTAGAGCCAGGTTATTATGCAAATTTTTAGCACCGTTTCTGTTTTTTTGTAAAGAACAAAAAACTTCAAAATCTCTCCAGTAAAACGCATTGTAGCCGTCGTCAAGCAACTAAATATTAAACAGGTACCTAACGTCAAAGTGGGTTGAAACTGATGTACCTTATTCACTACTACTATTTTTTATTATTTAGGATAATGCAATTACTTAACTAGATGGCGCATCTAACAGAAACGCAGCGGATAGAAATTCTAATTTATTTGTGACACGGTGACAAAGCCAGAACACAACAAGAAGTGTGTGATATATTCAACAACAAATCAATCAAGCCACTGCACTGTAAGCAAAATTTCCAGATTCTGGTCACATAAAAGATATCCCCAAACAGGTCGTATGAAAATAGACCTGTTAACATTAAGTTAAATATCTTATTGTAGTTGCAAGAAAATCCTCATAGCTCGAGCAGATATATTGCTGGGGGAAATGCAATTTCCCAAAGACCAGTTTTGCGTATTTGAAGAAAGAGAAATATCACCCGTACAAAATTCATTTAGTACAAGAACTCAACGAAGATGATTCTGATCGCCGGATCCAATTTTGTGAAACCATTTCAACATTATCCGACCGCGACCCACAGTTTCATCGGCAAATCCTTTTCTCAGACGAGGCAATTTCTGTTTGAATGGTATTGTTAACCGCCAAAACTGCAGGTATTGGAGTTAAAACAATCCTCATTGGATGATTGAGGCACAGAAATTGAATGTGTGGGCAGGCATAATTATTAATGTTCAGGTTCTTGGCCCTTTTTTCTTCAAAGAAAACCTCACGGGAAAAATATATTCTTCCTTCAGTTTGATATAATTCCCGCCCTCATTCAACTTTTTTCAAACGCAAATAAACCTGACATGCAAAGCGATACCTTGTATTTTCAACAGGATGGCGCGCCACCTCATTTTGCTCGGCAAGTCCGAGGTTATTTAGACGAATGTTTTCCTGGGCGTTGGATTGGAAGACGGGGACCAATAGAGTGGCCTCCGAAATCACCAGATCTCACTCCTTTGAATTACTTCTTATGGGGTTATTTAAAATCCAAAGTATATGCAAATCTACAGCAAAACATCGAGGACTTAAAAACCCGAATCAGGCAGGAAATTAGGAATATTGACAGAAACGTACCTACTAAATAATGTTCAAGAAGAGTTTGTACATAGGCTTGGGTATTGTCAAGAAACCAATGGATGGCAATTTGAACATTTAATTTAACTCTGTTTATTTGAATCAGTTTATAATCCTGAATTTATTGCAAATTTTATTTAAAATGATTGTATGATTTGGATATTTGTTATTAAATATTTCACATTATCCCTTCTGTGTTCTAGCTTTGCCAGTTTGTACCAAACAAATTAAAATTAAGAATTACATTCATTAGCTGTGCTTAAATATTTGAAAAACACAAAATGTATTTAGCAGGAAGTACACCTGTTCCCACTGACTTTGACGTTACAGTGCTTACATATTGAGTAATTTTTGAAAATTTTCCATATTCTATATTTAGACGCCATTATCTCGAAAACGGTTAAAAGTTATGTTACATAAAAAATGATCAGAATTCCATGGAGAATTGAATAAAAATACAAAAGAGTGGGGTTTCCATTTATAAAAGTTGGCCTTGATTTCATAACTTTTTTTTAGGCCATCAAAATGAAAATTACTTCAGAAAATGCGCAACTGAAAATATAATTCGACGGGTCCGAGCGATTTTTCAAATAAAGAACATCTGATTTTTAAACAAATATATCCCATACTTTTGCCGCTCACTGTATAAGATAGAATATATTGGATGTGACGTTTTTCGACTTAAATTTTTCCAACGCTGATTTCTTAGTTGTTAAGTGTTGTACTGATAATATATCATATTTGTTGTCATTAATTTGTACACTTATTCCTCCATCTGTAGCTTTGGATGATTTTGAATTATATTACCATCGCATGTTTCTTGACATGTGTCTGCTTGCAGTGTGGCGACTTATTTGTTTTTAAAAACTTTATATAATTAACTACTTCATACCTATTACTAGGTGTCAAAAAGAACAAGAAATTCTACACGATCTTATTGACAACTCTGAATTTCTTTCTCCTATACATTTTTATATACCTAGAGGCTAAATTTAAAAAATACTGTATGCTTTAAATGTAATCCTGCTAAAACTAATATTTTACTGAGATCGCCACTGCTCATCATGTGTGATAACTTTAGTCAATTACAGCAACCTTGTGATATTTTAATGGTATGCTAATTACCTTTTAGCTGTACTTATACCTACCTTATTAGAATGTATTCATTATTATTTATATAATTTTTTGTTTATTCATATGTTGTATTCATATTGTGTGTTCATAAATTGTCCTGCAAAAGTATTTATCATAGTCATTGTTATTATTATTATTATATACTCAGTATTATATTACTCAGTATATCGCCAACGAACTTAATATTCAAGGGCAGGTAGACGTCGTATATACTGATTTTACGAAAGCGTTTGATCGCATCGATCATAAACTTCTACAAAAATTGTAAGTGCTCGGATTTGATCCCGATTTCTGCAATTTTTTTAAATCATATCTTTGTGATAGAAGCCAATTTGTTGTGTACTTTGGTCATAAATCAACAGTCTTTACAGCTACTTCTGGCGTGCCACAGGGTTCGAATTTGGGGCCGCTACTGTTTGTATTATTTATTAATGATATTGCTAATATAATAAACTGCGAGAAACTTTTATTCGCAGATGATTTAAAGTTATTTTCAAAAATTAAGGACACTAATGATAGTAGAATGTTACATATGCAATTATGTGAGTTAGAAAATTGGTGTAATTATAATAGTCTCAATTTAAATGCAAATAAGAGCAAAATAGTAACCTACACCCGTAAATGTAACCCAGTTATCTACGATTCTGTTTTAAACGAAGTAATACTGGAACAATGCGACTCCTGTAAAGATTTAGGAGTAATATTCGACGCAAAACTAAAATTTTCAAATCAGATTGAATATGCCACAGGTTCAGCCCTGAAGATGCTTGGTTTCATAACTAGAAACTGTCACTCATTTTCTAATGAGGTAGCTTTGAAGACGCTCTATTATTCTTTTATAAGATAAGATCTAAACTTGAGTACTGCTCGCTTGTCTGGTATCCACTGAATGTAAATCATAAGCACACAATTAAGAGTGTACAGCGAAAGTTTCTCAAGTTTTTATGTTTGAAAATAGATCATTTTTATCCAGAAAGAGGATACGATCATTCTGTATTGCTTGACAGGTTTAATTTTACTTCTTTAGAGTTACGTAGGATTATTAATAGTTTAAAAATTATTTTTAATATATTTCATAACAATTTAGATTATTTATTTTACTGTCAAGCGGTTAAGACCAATAAGTTTTGAAATTTTGAAATATTATGTGCAAAAATATCTGATACTTGCGATGTTAATGCTCTCTCGGAAATTGTTAATTGTGCTACTGTTAAGTTCAGCATCTAGGAACTAGGTTGTACTACATTATATGCATATAATGTACATATTTTATATATATATATATAAATTATGTTTAATTATTTTATGTATTTATTTTCAATGGAAATAATATAGTTTTGTCCAATAAAGAGATATATTTCGCGTTTATAAAATATTTTTGCATTTATGTTTTATTTCTCTAAATTTTGTACTTTTTTTCTGAAAAAAGATATGGTCACCGTAGGTATGACCTCTGTGGCTGATATTACTAATGGTATTGGCATTATTTCTACTTTGTCGTAGTGCCACATTTGTTTTATTTCTTCTGCTAGTTGTATATATTTTCCCATTTTCTCATTATTATTATTATTAGTATTAGTATTAGTCTTAGTATTAGTATTAGTGTTAGTATTATTATTACTATTACTGTTACTGTTACTAAATACTATTATTATTAGTATTTGTTATATGCAGCCTCGCATGTAATTGTATATGTGTAAAAAACGTTTCAACTTATCTAAATTAAAGAGCTGTTTTTTTGGGAATGATTTCTATACCTACTCAGAATATTCATGACGAAAAAAATTCGAGCGGAATTTTAAATTCTAATTTTACATTTTTTTAATTTTAAAATGGGGGTTGTGGACTCTAAAATTTTGAGAAGGGTTGAACATTTTGCGCAAAATATATATTTTTTTCCTATTCAACAGATAGATACAAACCCATTTTTTTAATTTTGGACAAAATTAAATTTTCTTCGTATTTACACCTATTCAAATTTTAATTTCATACTAACATTGTATTTTTCAATCGTCATTTTAACCAGTTGCCACTGATAAAAACTTATCTTTGTCAGTATTTTATTGGCCACTCATTAAATACAAATTATGTTTACAATATTCCTTCTGGTTTTCTTATCAATTGGTAATATCTAGTTAATTTTTTGTTTTCGATTTCTCAAGGGTACGTTGCTAATCAATCGTCTTACAAGTAACTTGGCAGCATAACAAAACGTCACGATACATATTATAATAAAAGCTATAACGTCTAGAAGGTACAGTTGAAACCAGTACAATTCTATAGCAGCATTTCTTAGATGAGGTGCTCCACCGTGTCTTATAACATATTCCATCCAGAACACTGCCACATCCAGAGGCTTTGCCATTTGGTCATTAAATACGTTAGACAACTCCTTCGCATTTTTTGAATACCTAAGTAACAAACAATATTATGACATATTATATAATGATTATTTAATACCTTTGATTCGTCAAGATCTGTTTTAAAGCTTCAGACAGAGATTCTTCTGATAATTCCTTTAACGGTAAATGTACGGCAATCTGTTTTTCAACAGATCTGGCCACATTCATCTTCTGATCGACAAATACTGGAATTCCTATCATCGGAACGCCATAATATATGGCCTCTGTAGTACTCAGCAGACCACCGTGTGTAATAAATGCAACTATATTCGGATGGGCTACAAAATCATAGATGTAGTTTGAAAATTGAAATAGTGGCTGTGATTTTTACCTAATATATCAGTTTGTGGCATCCACTTTGATATGAAAACGTTTTCTGGTTTGTTAGGAATATCCATTCTTTCAAATTTCCACAAAACCCTTTGCTTCAGTTTAGAGAAAGCCTTCAGGATTCCGTCCAGTTTGTGTTTCGGTAAGTCAGCAGACTTCAAATTGGTGCCCATACTGAAGAATATAGCTCCTTCGGTAGCTTCATCTAAATATTTCTTAATGTCACTGGGAAGCTCCTTATTAGTAATATGAAACCCTCCAATTTCTATAACATTAGTTGTCAGGGTCGAAGGAAAAGTGGTGCTGGCATGGGAATTCTGTAGCATTATGCTAACGTTATAAATGACATCCTTCAGATTTAAGTTTCCTGGAAAATATTTAGTTAATAGTTTCTGTTGATGAGGATATGACACCACTTCCTTATAGATTGCATGAAACCAATTCAGAAGAGCGTTATGTAGTCTCTGAACGAACGTCATTCTTTCTGTGTACGATGAAAGGGATAAGGGACTGACTGATGGAAGTCGCACGTTGCCGACGAATTGCGCATCCCATTCGGAAAACCCTATCGAACAGAAACTGACTAGTGGTGCCTTGAAATGTGCTGCAAACCCCATGTGGGCCTCGTTTACCAGTATTTCTACAAATACCAGGTCGAAGGTTTCATTGGAATGAATTAGTTGCTGTACTTTCTCGTGAGCTAAAGTATGCTCTGTGATCAACTGTCCCAATTCCTCAAGGTACAATATTGATTTAAATGGATTTGCGTCTTCTTGAAGATATAAATCACCTGTTAGGGAAAGAAAACTTAATAATTTCAAAAAAATTACATAATTTGCCACCAAGAAAATTGGACATGCAGGTCCAACCTACACAGTGACATCAAAATTAATCCGATCGGACTACTCCTGCTTCCAGCGGTCCCGACTGAATATTTGTTATACTTTATTATAAAATATATAAATCAAGAATTTGACATTTTATGATTCGGTAAAAGCTGTTTTACATTGACAATTTATTGATCAATTAATTGATGAAGTCGCTTCATCAAGAAATTGTACAAGTGTAATGCACCAAATCAGCTGTCAAATAACTTCATCAATTTATTCATCAAGTTCTTGACGAATTAGAGCATGTTCTAATTTTCGTCAATTTCTTCGTGAAGTATCAACCCAACCGATTTCCAGCCTCAGATCAGTAATGAGGTTATGTTATTGGAATATGTAAATAATTGTGTGGCGTCGTGCTAGTTTTGCATTGTTTTTACTGATTTATTATTTACAAAAACTAATATTTATATAATATGTGTCAGAACGGTACCGCTGCTGTATCACTACAATTATGAGTGGAAAGGTGACATTTTTGCAATTTATTTGCTTCTTTGATTCATTGGTAGAACTGATTCATACGTCAAAAAACTTGACAGTCTGTAGCAGTGTAAACCACACTGTTTACCAATAAATTCGTGAATTAATTGATGAAGAACTTCGTCAATTTATTGATGAATAAATTGTCAAGTAAAACAGCTATAACAATTATATAAATATTTAGAATAAATTTCCTAAGTATACCTGTAAGGGTCTCATGGAGGCCATCAACCAAAATCAGTGTGTAGTTCTTAATATCTTTAGTGGGCTTGAACGCGCTAATAACAGTCACTTCATGTCCTCTCCTAACAAGCTCCTCCATTAGTTTTTCACCCATAATAAACTGACTGTAGCCAGGACTAGGGAACACTGCCAGGATTTTCGCGCATTTCACAAAAGATACTACTTTTATTAATAGAAATAAATAAGTAATTTTCATTTTATGTTGAAAGAAAAATTCGTATCCGATAAATAACTGCCGTTTCCTTTTCGGCTGTTACGGCTGTCCGCGTTGGTTTTAAGAGTCATCTCTAGTTACGTGTGCTAAGTTGGAGGTCGTGATTATATTATCACTGGTTTATTAGATATGATTTGATAACGATTGTTAAATAGTTCAGTGCAGGTCTAGGTTAAAATTTGTCAAAATTTTCTCTTATAAATAATAGGTAAATACATACTGATTTATTTGTGGTACAGATTTAATTTTTATCACTGTTTATTTGGATATTTTGCCACATGTGTAGAGTATTACAAATGAGAAAAAACAAATTTATATCTGCTTAATATGTTGTGATAAAAATTATCTTAAAGTTATTTGCTGTAAATAAATGACAGGGCAAGTTTAAATTGTAAAACTGTAAATTAATTTGTGCTGACGCAGTAATGGTCATGTTTATTTATTTATTTATTTATTTATTTATTTATCACATTTGGAATGCAAACAGGCTTGCTGCCCAAAACTGCATCCACTAATACAATTGTGAACATAGTGTAAACAAAACAAAAAAAAACTAACAGGAAATGGATACATCAGTGAAAAAATGTACAAAAATAAGTAAAAAGTTAATTAAAGGAACTGAATATTCCTAATAAATCTTTTGAAACTGCTGAGAGTAGTATTAAAAATATCAATATTAGAATCGACAAAGTACATATTATAATTAACAGTCATTCTATACAGTGGACTATTTAGTCCGAGATTGGTATGTTGGGTTGGTGTGCTAAATAAATTAGTCGTCCTCGTATTTCTAGAAGGAACATGAAAATTCAGTAAAGAAATTAAATAGGGACAGTCTAATAAATTATTCAATAATTTAAATAAAATAATAAAATCAGTGTGAATCCTTTTTTGTTCCAAAGGGACGATATTAAATTGTTGTTTAGTAGCTGATATGTCATCAACATTATAAATACCGTTGACCCTGAGATTAAGGTAACGCACAAATCTGTTCTGAACTCTTTCCAGTCTCAATTTGTATATGTTATAATTCGGACTCCAAATTACACATGCAAAATTAAGTCTGCTATAAACATAGGCATAGTACAAAGATTTAAGAGACTTTTCGTCTCTAAATTCCCTGCACGTCCTGAAAATGAAACCCAACATTCCATTACATTTTCGACAAACATAATCAATATGGTGACCAAAACTCAACCTACTGTCAAATATAACGCCTAAATCTTTTATTTCTGAGACACGCCGAAGCTCCTCATTATTAATCTGGTAATTAAAGATGTAGGGACTAATATTTTTAGTGAATGTAATTGAATGGCACTTATTAATGTTTAAAAATAATTTAAACCTATTACAATATTGCTCAATCCGGTTGATGTCCTGCTGAATACCCTGGCAATCAATTAGAGATGAAACTGCGCGAAAAACTTTCAGATCGTCTGCATAGAGGAGAAACTTAGAGTATTTGATACATTCGGCTAAGTCGTTGATATAAATAAGAAATAAGAGGGGTCCAAGATGGGAACCCTGGGGAACACCAGATGTAATGTGGACTGTATTGGAAAAATGACCATTTATTGCAACCATTTGAGATCTGTTATATATATAAGATGTAAACCAACGTAAAAGTTCACCGTGCACACCGATTCCCGCTAACTTAACAATTAATATATTATGATCAATTTTGTCAAAAGCTTTACTGAAATCGGTATACACGGCGTCAACCTGGATTCTCTTGTCCATGGAATTGCGAATATAATCACTATAGCTTAAGAGGTTAGTATCTATGGAACGCTTAGAAAAAAATCCATGTTGTTCAACAATTATAATATTTTTTAGAGATTCAAACAGAGCATCGTAAATTATGGATTCTAGTACTTTACTGAATATGGATAGTTTACTAATACCTCTATAATTCTTCACACAGTTTCTATCTCCGGTGTTCTTATAGATTGGAATGAGATATGCTTTTTTCCACATTGATGGAAATTCCCCTAATGTGAGAGACATATTAAATAAAATGGTTAATGGTACATATAGGGCTGTAGCACAATTTTTAATAAAGTAAGCAGGTATACCATCTGGACCGGCGCCTTTGTTGACATTGATTTTGTTAAGTTTATTAAATACATCCTGTTCAGTTAAATGAATTGAATTGATGTTGACGCTACCAGTATTTAGAAAAGATTTAAAAGGCACCTGATGATAAGGTTCATAAACACTTCGAAAATAGGTTGAAAAAAGGTCACACACACTGGGTCCCATAGCGGTACAATCATTATAATGCATCACATTGGGAATGCCATTGTTACGTTTAAAGTTAGACACAAAATGCCACAGCTTCTTTGGATTTGACCGAACATCCTCCTCCACAGAACTTATATACTTTCTATAATCATTTAGTATCATCTGTTTACTACGACGTCTTAAGGAAATAAATTTAATATGATCTAGTTCATTCTTATACATTTTCCATTTTTTATGATACTTTATTTTCTCTTTGACAGTAGTGATAGTAGCCATAGAAAAGTAACTAGGATAATTACGAAATTTAATTTTAGCCTTAGGTACATGTAATGAAAAAATGCGATTTAGCTCATCATAAAAACAACTGACGGCTTCATCTAGTGAACTTTTATTCAATATACCATGCCAATTAATATCAACTAGGGAATTACATATATTGATACAATTAGCTTTTCTAAAATTAAAATTATGACAGGTTATTTTATTGGATAAAAAACCAACAGCAGAACAAGAAAAATAAAATTCTAGTGGAGGATGATGAAGATCAGGGGGCACAAGAGGAGAATCACTATTAGTTATTCTTTTTACATTGAAATTATTGCAAAAAATTAGATCAAGAATATGAGAATGAGAATTAACATGCGAATTAAATTGCATAAGCTCTGCTAATGACATTGCATCTATAAGATCACATGTTTTGAACAATACAGGGTGTTTTAGTCATAATGTCAATAATTTTAAAGGAAGCTAGGGAAAAAGGAGTAGAATACGAATACGCGATTTAAAAAATTAAAAAATGCATATTAACGCTAAAAAAAAATGTTTTCAAATCATTACCTATTTAAATCCCTTCTTGGAACGTTCCTGACCGCTGGCGGCATTGATATACAGTGTAGGAAAGTACCGATGGTCTATCAGAAGTTACGTGAGAGCGATAAAGTAACCAATAGAAATCCATGTGATAGACAAGGATGGCTATAATAAAGGCGTCTAATAGTCAACGCCCATTTCGCCCTTCCACAAATAAGAAGTGGATCTTATTTGTGGAAGGGCGAAATGGGCGATGTCTATGAGACGCCTTCATTATAGCCATCCTTCTCTATCGCATGGATTTCTATGGCTTACTTTATCGCTCTCACGTAACTTCAGATAGACCATCGGTACTTTCCTACCCTGTATACATTCACAGATCCCAAGTCAACTCGATGTCGGCCTGAAGCGACGTTGCCAAATTTAAACATTTTCCTAGACATAAATAAAATGTATGTATTGACTATTTTAGACACCCAAAGATTTTTTGAATGATGAAAATATATTTGTGGAATGTATAGCATTTTAAATTTTTATAATGTATCACAAAAATAAAAATAAAATTCAAATAACAGTAATTTTAACAGAGAAAGTATCAATTATCCATTTAATTTGAAATTCTTGGATAAATTTAAATTTATCTAATTCAGAAGAACTAAAAAAGCCGATCTGAAAAATCCTATGTGAGGCACATAACTTTTTTTGCAAATTGCAAAATCACTCTCCCTCTCCTACAAAAGTATGATCACATGACATACCTACACTAAAATCGCTGTATCTTTTCCATTGTGGCACAAGCAAAATTCGTATGAACTAAGACGAAAAGTTTTAGTCAAATTAGTCCCTGTTTTCATATAATTGAAATGTAATCTTGACAATTCCCAAATTTGGATATCTCGCAAATTTTAATACTGGTATTATTGGATACGAAAATATGCCAAAAAATCGATATTTCAACGCTCAGAAAATATATACAACAGTTGTATGGAGACGCGATCAAAACAACTGTGAAATTTTTAATCTGATGGTCGGCTCTGTTTTGTTTTATATGCGCTAGTCAAACTACCCAAACTACAGTCTAAAACAGTTTTAGTTACTAATACCAGTAATACCCAATAAACGTCTTCCATTTTCGTTCACTTTAATACACATAAAATATTGGAACGATTGTCTGTGACAGATTGAGACTATGAAGACATTTATACCATCATTGTATTTCTTTTTAGCGCGTTTAACAAATAATGACTTTGATATTAGGACACATTCGTGACGTAATGGCAATCTTAAACTGGTCTAATGTAGGTATACCCTAATGTTTCATTTGAGTCGCTTTATTGTCGAAACAGTCCGAAATAGACTGCGGGTTGTATTGCATTTTGCATACTTTCTACATATCCCCTCTCCGTATCTATGACGTGATCTCCAAATTTGCGGGAAAACAATTCGGAAGATGCGATTAACGGTGGTAGATTTTGAATATTTTATTATTATTTATCTGATGTACAACGATATTTCGCTTTAATTTTGTTTTCGATTTTCTGTCTTTATTAGGCCTTCCGAGTGCTAAAATTAATGACATTATATGACTGAATCATCCTGTATATGCTATTGCAAGACTACCTACTTCCTAAGATGCAAGTACATATTACTAAAATTTCCCTAAATATTTTGTTTGTTTTAAAGCGTGACTTAAAAAATAATCGCATCTGTATTTGAATATTTGATTAATACATGTTAAAAGATATATCTAAATTATACAACGAACAAATAAAAAATTTGATATAGTAAAAAAATTAAAAAACTAAAAAATGGTACAATAATAAACTACCTTTATTTTTATCGACACAAAAAAATGTTATTAAGGAGAGGTGTTTAAAATTAACTCAATTAAAATTAATTCGAGTTGCTTTGATTGATTTTATTGTGAGACAAAATTTTTTGCATGTCATGATTTGTATAAACAAAAGAAATGGCTTCAAAATCTAGAGCGCATTTATTAATTAGTTTATAAATATTTTCCCATAAAATTTTTGAATTAATAGCATGTTTTCATCACGTTAATAATAATTCTTCATGTCAATCTTATTCTTAAAACCCATTTTTTATCATGAATAATCGTTTTCTGAAAATGAGAAATTTTACCTGAAAAAATAGCTCGTAGACAAATTTGTCCAATCAGAAAAAAGGGCATTGTTATCACTTCTTGTAAAATTATTCATTTTGCATCGTCATTATTTAAGGTCATGCGATAAAATGTTAGATAAACATTCTTAAACGATTAAATAATAGATACGGAACTTTTTTCTCTCCTGCGAATGTTTGTTGAATATTCAGGATAGTGCCAAATTTTTAAATAAATTTTTTTCCGAAAATGAATAACAAGGCATGGTAGAAATAACATATTTTTTGATATCTTGAAAGTTTTTCCAGATATTTTATTTATTGGAGGGATGTACTATATTGGCATACTGACGAGAACCACTAAGTTCGAAATCGGTCAATGCCTGGTGACTCTCCTGACGAATGATCTTAGCTATTTACTACATATTGGGGATGTAATTAAATAATAATTTGTGTAGTGTTATTCAAATCTCATATGATTCCTAAAGATAGTTTTAGTTAGGTTAAAAAATTTAAAAATATATTAATTCCTAGAATATATACAATAATTTTGTAACATCGATCGAACATGTTTTGAAATTACATACATTTCAAACAATTTCTGTAAAAAATACTTTAGTTGCGTTATCAATGGAAAAGAATTAAATTTGTTTTTTGATGAATTAAATACACGCAGCAGAACTTTCAAAAACAAAACATTGTGAATAAATTCTAATTCACTTTTTGTTTGTGGGTTTTACTTGTGAGAGCTTTAGTATTTTTCCCGAATATTCGTCTCAGAAGTAATTTAGCAACATAGTAGAATGCCACTACACAAAGGACGATAAAACATATGACGTCAAGAAGGTAAAGTTGGAACCAGTACAATTCTATGGCAGCATTCCTTAAATGAGGTGCTCCACCATGTCTAATAACATATTCTATCCAGAACATTGCCACATCCAGGGGCTTTGCCATTTGATCCTTTAGTACGTTAGAAAACTCTTTAGCATTCCTTGAATATCTGCATGAACAGAAATAATGGGAAAGAAAATACATTAATAAAAATAGTATAAAATTGTACATTATTGTGTATTTCTTGGTAAACTACTTACTTAGGATTCTTTAAGACCTCTTGCAAAGCTGCAGACAATGATTCTTCTGATAATTCCTTGAATGGCAAATGTACGGCAATTTGTTTTTGAACAGATTTGGCTACATTCATCTTTTGATCACCGAATATTGGAATTCCTATCATGGGAACCCCATGGTGTACTGCTTCGGTACTGCTCAGCAAACCGCCATGTGTAATGAATGCAACTATATTTGGATGGGCTATAAAATTACATTACAAATAATTAAAAACTGAAACACGTAAAGCAGATGTTTATTTTACCTAATATGTCACTTTGCGGCAACCACTTTGATATGAAGACATTTTCTGGCTTGTTGGGAATATCTGTTTCTTCAAATTTCCACAAAACCCTTTGCTTTAGTTTAGAGAAAACCTTCAGGATTCCGTTCAGTTTGTCCTTAGGCAAATCAGCAGATTTCAAATTGGAACCCATGCTGAAGAATATAGCGCCATCAGTAGCATCATCCAAATATTTTTTGATGTCGCTGGGAAGTTTTTTGGTAGAGATATGAAACCCTCCAATCTCTATTACAGAGGTCGTCAGAGTGGTAGGGTGATTGGTGCTGGCATGAGAGTTCATGAGCAAGATGCTAGTATTGTACATGATATCCTTCAGTTTTATATCTCCCGGAAAATACTTGGTTAAGAGTTCTTGTTGAGCAGGGTA
This sequence comes from Anoplophora glabripennis, assembly GCF_000390285.2. Lineage (NCBI taxonomy): Eukaryota > Metazoa > Arthropoda > Insecta > Coleoptera > Cerambycidae > Anoplophora > Anoplophora glabripennis. The sequence continues at coordinate 260,142 of NW_019416874.1, forward strand.
AGAGACAAGTTCTTTATAGATAGCATAAAACGAGTTCACTAAAGTGTTGTGTACTCTTTGAAAGAATGTCATCTTGTCTGTATATTGGGACTGCGTGAAAGGGTTAACCGATAAAGGTCTCACGTTACCGACCAGGTGGGAATTCCATTCTGAGAGTCCCAATGAAGACCATGTTATGAGGGGAGCATTGAAGTGTGTGGCAAAACCCATGTGAGCCTCGTTTAAGAATTGTTCGACGATTACCACATCGAAGGTTTCGTTTGAATGTATCAGTTGCTGCACTTCTTCATGGGCTAGAATGTACCCTGTAATGACCTGTCCGAACATTTCTAGTATCGATATTGCGTTGAATAAATTTACATTCTCTTGCTCAAATAGATTTTCTGAAAAAAATAAGCTATAAGAAACTAAAAACAATTTCAGTAGTCTAGCAATAATCAAAATCATTTAAACTGCAAATCAGGGTCTAAAACTAATAACAATCTAAATTGTTAAAACTTATTGAGAACCTCTGAGTCCTCTGGAATGGCCCGTAAGTTACACATAAACATATGTCAATATTTGTATCCCTTCCTTAAATGATACGTTGTCTTTGTCTTGTTTTTTTTTTTTTTTTGTAGTAAACAGTAAAACTGTTGGTTTAGTTTAAGGTAATCTAAGTACAGTAATTTATTTTTCTAAATAAGTACTTATTTTAAGTGCTTTCTTTTTATGAAACGATAGTGCCGGTGGTGTATGTATTTTTAAGTGCGATAAACATACCAAAAAAAAAACGATGAATTAAATAGACATGGTTATGATGTATGGAAAATCTGAGGAATTAATTGCACATCTTTACGTAGGTACAACGTTTTTCAAATAGACATGCACCAACATCTTGTTAACAGAAGCAGAGTATCGATATGGGATCAGCGGTTCCAAAAAAGTTTTCATTGTATATCAGTGTGGTAAGGTGAGTAGGTATTAACAAAAGTTTTGTATATGTATTATCGATTATGTAAAAATTAATATGTATATTTTTGCAAATTGTTACATTACCTTCAGTGGTCTTAATGAGGCCATCAACTAAAATCGGCCTGTAGTTCTTGATGTTTTCTTTGGGCTTGTACGCAGATATGACAGTCACTTCATGACCTCTTCTAACAAGTTCCAACATTAGGCTTTCAGCTAGGATGAATTGGCTGTAACCTGGACTGGGAAAAACTCCCAAGATTTTCGCGCATTTTGTAAAGGATACGACATTTATTAACAGAAGGATATAAGCAACGTTCATGTTTGCGTTAGTAGAAAAATACTAGATCAGAGCCGCAGCGTGACCATCGATTATGGGTCTATTTACGCTTTCTCGATCGTCGAGGTTAAATTTTTTTCTGGGTCATCTCATCACTAGTATCGCGAGAACAACTGACTTGACTGGCGGCAGATTTGGGATAACTAATTTATCGTGGTACTTTTATTTGCCAGTTACAAGATATAGCAATTTTTTTTAATTGAAAAAATAATAATAGAAATTACAGTGCAATATTTATCAAGGACTCGAAGTTAATATATGTCCAACAAGCACTATGTCTATTTCCAGAATACGGTAAGCATTAATCATCAGAATTTCTGGCAATTACATATTTCACTGCAGATAATCTTATTTTTAGATTTATTTATGTAGGAAGAATTAGAAAATTTTATTATAAGGATGCAGAAAAATATTAATGTTTTGAAAAAATTGTAGTAGCAAATAAAAAAAAATAGTGGTATATATCTAATTTTTAAAGACATAACCAAATACAGGCTGTCTCCTAAAAAACGCCGCAAGGCATAACTCCGTTATTTACAGTCTAATTTAAAAAACAAAAAATTTAATGAAATGGCTCGAAATACACTTTAGACTAGAGGAAGCCTATTAGAGCTTATTTACTATTTTTTTTTTTTGAAAAGCAATGGTCAACTTTTTTTTTCCAAATGGCAATATAGTATTTTTTTATTTATTATTGTGCAGATTTATTTTCTGAATCCAACGATGTATATGAACTTGACTTTTGTAAAGCATTTATTACAGAAAAGACGACAAAATAATAGTGGATACCGCAATTGGCGCCCGGCCATTAATTCATGACAAATTTATTTTAACTAAACATCTGTGCCATAGAAAACAAAAAATAATACAGCAAAGCAAATAAAACTCAAAAGAGAATTTTGTAGTTAACAGAAAAGAAACAATACAATAAATATTGATTAAAAAAAACAATTTAATTAAATACATTACCATTATATAAATTTCAACACGAAATAACATTAATTAGACAAAAAACACATTAAACGAAGAACAGCAAACACAAACGAACTAAATAAACAAATTGTAGCCGTAGTTCCCCACTAAACATTTTTCAGTTTCTGACATGTTTCACAAATGTTTCCATTTTTCTTGAAACGTTTCATAAAAAATCCATGCAACGTTCTGGTAACGTTCTAGAAGCCCAAGATGTCCTCCCCAAAATACGTTTCCAATGAAACGTTTCAAAAAATTGGTTTCAGTAACATTCTTTTTATGTTCCATTTATGCCCTCGATATTTTTGTTTTACGTTTCAGTATATTTTCAGAAATGTTTGAGTAACATAATAATTTTATTACCATATTGTTCTCATAATGCTCTCAACTTTAGATCATTTTCATTTCAAAAGCGTTTTTGAAATAGTATAGATAGTGCTAGTATTTTTTTAAATATCTCTAATACTCCTTTGTGATATTTTTATTTGTATTGTGAATGACTTAATTCGAACTAAAAAAAGTTACATTGTATATTAAAAAAAATAAATATGCTCTTCTAGTTTGGGATGCGGCAACTTTTACTAAGAATTTTTTTCTTTTTGAGAAGCCACTGAAAAAAGTTTCTAATATGGATTATGAATTTTGCCATTCATCGTACAAATAAAAATATCACAAAACAATATCAGAAGCATTAAAAAAAACTACACATTTTATATAGTTCAAATACGCTTCAGAAATGGAAATTTTCTAATGTTGAGACCTTCATGAATATGGTAACAATGACGAACTGATAATTAGAAAAAGTTAGTTATGATTATGAATCTTAAAATGGTAGGTACATGAAAAACAAATAACATTACTGAAAAATAATATAAAGTTATAATTTCTTCTACTCATGGTCAATATTACATATATCTTTTTAATAATAATAAATTATACAGCAGAAATAAGAATACAAAATGATATAAAGTAAATATCTGTAGGTATACCTAAACTCTTTTATTTAAGCATGCCTATACACATAAACAAATATAAACATTTGTACAAAATATATAATAAATGACGTCTATTTCACTTGATTCATCAATATTTCAAATAGTTCTCACTGACTAAGTAGCTGCTCTTCAAATTATATCGAAACGTATACCTAGTTCCATGTTCCATTTTCTTAGTTCTTGTCCCTTGACCTCTTGTCTATAATAGGTAGTGGGTATAAATAACTATGTTTAGGTAGATGTGACGCAAAATTGGAAATCTCTTTACACATATCGTTTTAAACATTTTGCATCAATATTCATTATTTTATATGCACCTTACAATTACCACAACTGCACACACTACAAATTATCACATAAAATAGCGTCAAAGTAAAGATGAATAACAACGAAACCAAGCAAACTGACAAACCGCAAACCTAACCTAACATAATACGAATTGAAACGACACACGGGAAACAAATAAACTCGGGCTGTTACGCGCAGTCTACGCAAGTCACGAACATACATTTTTTCTAGACTTGTGTTATAAATATGCTACCACATTTTTTTTTCTAATTATGTCTTTATATAACAAAGGCAAATGAACTAACGCTTGAGAAGGATTGGGGATTGAGAGCAAAATTTAACTAATGCCGAATGTTCCATAAGATAAGCAAAAATAGCAAAGGGTTGTTCGTCTGTTATGTTTCCGAGATCGAAAGGGAATGTTTCGAGTAATGTTTCAAACTCTCTTCAATTGTAACGTTTCGGCTATGTTTCACTAAATAAGTTTTCAAGTGCTACATTTCTGTAATGAAACAGAAACGTTTCTAGTTAATGTTTCAAATGTTTAGTAAAACATCTCATTTGCAACGTTTCATTTACGTTTCGTGTTTAGTGGGTCTCTATCGTTTTCCTTTAACGCCTATACTTTTTGAGGAATGTATGGCTTGAATTTGTGGTTTTTCACTACTGCATAATGTAAAGTTCTCTTTAATGCTCTAATATTATTAAAAATTTCCTGAATGGAAGTTCTTGGGTTTTCTTCGACGTTACGAAGAACATTGAACATGTTTTCATTAAATTGGCGTTCTTCTCACTTTGGTTTCTTAAAAGCATCAGTTTCTCAAATTTTCTTCAAGTCTTACAAATCTAGTTGCGTGGTTCTGGAACTTCTCTGCCTGGAAATAGCTCTCTGTAAAGGTGGACTCCTGCGCCACGATTTTTATTACAGCGAAAGTATACCTGAAGTCCATCAATTGATTATTATATATTACTCATATTTTGCACTGTTGAGCTTATTTCAATAAATAACCTACTGTAACCGACACAGAAAGAGTATAATGCGTAAAAAACTGCGACACGAACGCTAAAATGACATTTACTTGCTTTGTTGTAGTTATTATTTTTTGTTTTCCAGTCATACACGATTAGTCAAAATATGTTTGTTGTCAATTAAACGAACGGGCGCTAATATTGCGGTATTGACTAATATTTTCATGCTTTTTCTGTAAGTAATACTTATATGTTTCGCAAAAGTAAACTTTATATACATCGTTGAATCCAGAATAGAAATCTGCACAATAATAAATAAAAAAAACCTACATTGGAATTTGAAAAAAAAGTTAACTATCGTTTTTCAAACAAAAAATAATAAATACGCTCCTGGCTCACTCTATAGTATATTTAGAGCCATTTCATATAATTTTTTGTTTTTTTTTAAACCAAACTAAAAATGACGGAGTTAGGGCTTGCGTTGTTTTTTAGGCGACAGCCTGTATATTCTTTATGTAGAGAGATAAAAGGTAGGACGTAAACCTTTAATGTCACTAATATTCACACAGTTTAGTTGTATAAAAGTGTATAGTATAAAACACCCCAAACCCCAAAAAATCCAATAATATCATCTTTTTTATATCGGTAAGTTGCTGCACCTTCTTTTTAGAATCAAACGAAAGAGCTTAGGTTTAGAAATATTATATCGGTAAGTCGTTGATTGCGTGTTTTTTGTTTTAGGCTTCCACAGAGCATGCAGTAGCCCTGGGACCACCCCACGCAAAAATTCCAGCTACGCCCATGCCTCTAACCCCATGTCTTAACCACAGCCTTTGACTAGTGTATATAGTCAAAGCCACAGCTTAAATACTAAATCGAACTGTTGTCGGAAGTTGGAAAACATTTTGATGACCTAGCTATGGCACCTAGTGCTTATGCAACCATGGATTCGTGAGAGCTAGAGATCGGGACTGCGAGCAGGCTACGAAACTTATTAGTTTTATTCAAGTATACCGATAGATATTTAATGATTCTCTTATTGTTTCGCTTAATGACTTCCATTCCCATAAAATAGAAGTTCAAATCGACAAAAGAAAACGATTGAAATCAATAATTCCTTTACCAAAAACATAAAATATATACTTTCAAGGAACAGTTTCGTTTTCTTTGCGGTTGAAGGAAAATAATCCCATTTCGAAAGTTGCATAATCAAATAAAAAATCATTGGCGTAGAAATTTTACTTTTCTTGAGAGCTATGTCCACTCACTATTCTTCAGGTTATTAAAAATTTCTCTACCAATATTTTGTTGGACTTTCCATGAATATTTTCACTTTAATATATTGTATTCGGAATAATCTAAATGATTTTTTAAAAAATATATGGTTATAATTTTAAATTTATTGAAATGTGTTAACTTTGTGGATAAATATACCTATTTAACATGTAAAGAAATCCGTAAAATGAATTACAAAATCTAAAAAAATTCTTGAAAATTAAAAAATTGAATTAAGGACAGATATATTTATTAAAACCATAAAAAATACGTAGATTTATATTATTTATCGAAAAATCCGAGATCATGTCGAAAATCTGTAGATCAACTCTGGTATGGGCTGATTTTTAACAATTTCTTTTGGTTTTAATTAACGACTCTGCTATTGGCCCAAGTATCGCCAGTCTACATCTATCTGTCTCTGAAGATATTTGAATAAATGTAATATTTGTTTAAATTTCAATTTTCAGTGTGGGTGAGACATAACCTATATCTTAAATGTCATTGCTACTCAGGGCCTACTGGGACAAAATGCTGTGTTACACATACTGGCAGAGAGTGACCTACTAATCTATTGGTGCTATGAAAGCAATTCCTTGCATCTCAAAAACTGGTGACTGGATCATTACCGCTTGTTTTAAAATAATCTAAGGAACACATTTCTGAAGTTATGACATGAATTTATTAAAAAACATTAAACATAATAATACTTTCAATAAAATTAATTTATTATATACAACTAAATCATTATTATATACAATTTACCATTAAAATATAATTACAAAATTTCCATATTAATCTTTCTCCAACTTTTTGTATTTCTTACTGGGTCTACGCTTAATTCTAGAAATTTGGTGTATGATGTGTTTGATTATGTAATAAAATATTAAGAACAACAATATATCCACAACTGTTAAAATAATAATAATGTCGATCATATTCCTTTTATACCAAGACAAGTGTATTCCCGCTGACTGAAGATGGTGGGATCCTTTATGCCTCATGGCATATTCTATCCAAAATACTGCTGTATCCATGGGACTTACGAGCTGATCCTTCAATATTTTAGAACGGGTTTTGGCATTATCTGCATATCTAAAAGTAAAAATTTATTATAGTTTAAGAGCATATACATAGTTTCATGTCAACTTACTTTGGGTTGTTTAAAATTTCATGTAAAGCCCCAGACAATTTTTCTTCGGATAAGTTTTGGAAAGGCACGGAAATTGCATAACCGTTTCTTTCTGCCTTAGCAACATTCATTTTTTGGTCACCATAGATTGGTATACCTATAACAGGGACCCCATAGTGCACCGTTTCGATGGTGCTGAGCATACCTCCGTGGGATATGAACAGTTTTGTATTGGGGTGGGCTAAAATAGAAAAATTAATGAGATTAAACATATTAACGAACAAATTTGCTTTCACAGAATGGAAACTTGTAGAAAATTTTCAAAAATTGCTGGTTTGGTCATTGATGACACACTTTTTAATTGGAAGGTATGAGACAAGAATGGTTTTACATCCATTTCTAGTCAGAGTTGGAAGCAGCTCAAAATTTGTAGCTAACTTGACCTTAAAGCTTTCAATGATTGGCTAGATAAATTTAGTCAAATCCATAAAATTTCATTTAAAAACATATAATGGTGAATCTGATTTAATAAACTTTCAAAATATTGATGCCTGGAAAGCTAAGTTGCAGTCGATACTGAAGAACTGTATTAATGCAGATGGAACAGGGCTTTTTTCCATATAATGCCTCGAAAAATATTTGCATTAAAAAATGATGTGTACAGGGGGAAAATCAGGAAAAGGGGGAAAGACTTACGTTGCTGTTGTGTTCAAACATGGAAAGAGATGACGAAAAGCCTCGAATAAGTAACAATAAGGCCAGTGATATTAGCGAATGCAATATAGAAAATAACATCATTGACATTTTTATTTCCAAATTTTAATGTAATTAATTTTGATAGAAAAAACATACTCAATAATTGATGATAATTTTAATAACTGAAAATCCAGTCTCTAATATTGTAACAAGTCTGTTTTTCATTATTTACCCCCCACCTCAAAATAACTAACTCGTCTTTTCAGGATTCTCTAAGGGTGTCCACTATTAGAATGTTTTATTGTACTTAAATTATGCAGAAAGTTTTACCTAACAGATCTTGTTGTGGCAGCCACTTCATCAATTTAACATTACTTGGTAGTCCTGGCAAACTGTCTTCTTCAAACTTCCACAAGACCCTCTGTTTAATTTTACCGAAAGATTTCAAAACTGCTTGAAGTTTTTGTTCACTGAAGTCAGAACTCTTCAGGTTTGATCCCATCGAGAATATCACTACACCCTCAACTGCCTCATCCATGAACATTTGTAGGTCTAAACGTAATTCATTTGGAGGTTTAACATGAAAACCACCGATTTCAATCATGTTTGGGACATGAGGCACCGGTTCACTGATGCTTGGGTGAGAGTTTAGGAGAATTAAACTTGCATTGTGCATTACATCTTCCAGATCTAAATCCTTAGAGATGTATGTTTTCAACAGCTTGTCATGGAGAGGAAACATGTAATAGTACTTGTAAAAAGCATCAAAAGTGTTATAGGCGAGGTTGACAAACCTTTCACCAAGATCCATGTAGCCGGTATATTGTGTGAGAATGTGTGGTACATATGAAGAGGGTGCCGGATTGGCAAATATATTGTTAGAGGAACTATAGGAAGGTAATGATGAAAATAGGACAACTGGGGCATCGAAAACTTTTCCAACACCCAAAATCGCTTCAGCCAAGAAATATTCGACAATGACAACGTCGAATTTGGCTTGAGATTTTAACAATTTCTGAAAGTTATCGTGAGATAGTAGTTTCTCCGTCAGACTGTACCCCATGTTGTGAATAAATTTAATTTTTCTCGTAAAACACATTGTTTCCCTGTTGAAGAAATCCTTTTTGTATTCTAAAAATATAATTTTAAATTAAGTATTTTGCTTTATAATTTGAAATAACTTACCATCTAAAGCTTCAGTCATACTTTCAACGGCCACATCTGTGTAATTTGCAATGGGTGTTTTCTGAGGGAACGGACTGACCATGGTGACTTCATGACCTCTGTCGGCTAACTCCTTCATGAGGCGAAAACCTAGTGTAAAATGGCTTACTGCTGGCGTAGGAAAAATTCCCAATATTTTCGCTGGTTCTGCGATACATATTGCCAGAAAAATGAAAAAAAGTTTTAACATTACCATGTCGTTCTTTGTTTTGAGGCACTTCCTGTTAGTTAAAGAAAATACGCTAACACATCTTATCTACTCAGGCAATTTATGGTTTGTGTACATTTTTGATTATCTGATACGAGTGCTGTGACCTTGTCTACGCCTAAAATTAAATTAGTGATTATAAACTCGTGACCTCAGTATGACATACCACCATCTTCCTTCACGAAGATTGCTGTCATTGAAGTACCTCCTAAAAAATATGAAAAATTCTTGATCTTGACAACTAACTAAAGCATAGTGCAAAAAATATCAAAATATATTTTTTTATTTTTATTAAAAATATGATAAGAAATGTTAATACACCAATTTAAGTTTCAATAACCGAAGTTTCAATTTTTTTGCATTATAATGTAATTATTTGCTAAAATAGCTTTGTTTTCAATAATTTTATCAATGAAAACAAAAGTCAGCTGATAAAAGTTGTATTATGAATAATAATTACTTAATGACCATAAATTTTTTATAGGGTTGTGTAAAATAAAATCCAAGTGTATAAAAAATATGTGTATTTCAGTATGAAGTAAATAAACACATACCTGTATTATATATTATTTATATGATACGGTAATAATAACATTTATTGGAACTATGTGTGACTGTGTACATACCAGTACGTAGCATTTCTCTAAATAAATTAATTTCTATTCTAGATAGGCAACCAACAATACAAATTGCGGTATTTTGTGTTAGCGATGAAGAGTAATAATAATGTAAACCTATTGCAGGTGTAGTTATCTATTTTCAAAATATGTACATAAGTACCTAATGTTTTTAAGATTTTTGTGATTTTTTTTACAGAAAGGTGGGAAATTACTAAACATTGTGAATATTAGAAACCTAAATGTGTAAACCATCTTTATACTATTATGAAATTTATTTGAAGAATATTAATATAAAATATATATTTATAATTATAGATATAATAAATATTTCAATTGCTTTATGTCATAGACAGGGCCGTAACCAGTACGGGTTTAGCCAGTCCTGAAATATTTTGTTTTCAATATATTTTTTTGTTATTTAGATTAAAATATTGTTGAAGAGTGCCAATGCCGGCCACTGCAATTAAACATTTCAAAAAGCACAATGCAGCGGATTTTAACAAAACAATAAAGATGCAGATCTTTTGTCAAAATCCGTTGTAATGTATTTTTTTAAATGATTAATTGCAGTGACCGACAACACACTGAGGTTATGGGAATTTACTCTCGCAGTAATATTTTCGGCTTAACGGTCAGTATCTGTTTGGTCGAATTTGGCAACTAATCTTTTCACATTTGCTTCATTCCTTCTACCGAAAATTCCACGTAATTTGCGTACAGTCTCAGCTACATACTCTCCGTACTTGTAATGAATTTCAGAATCTTCACTCGCCCATCAGTCGTATAGCACTCCATTTTGTCTAACGGCAACGTGTTTACAACATGCGACCCTGCACAATGCTGTCAACTCTTCGGAATGCTTTTGGGCCATCCTTTATGTATTAAGAAGTAATTAGTTTTTAGTTCTGACGAAGATTTGATTAAGGAAGTCAGCAAAAGAAATGTTTTTGTTTTTTTCCCATTTCATTTCCGATATAGACTAGTTAAAGTAGGTATGTCCAAAAATAACGAACAGGGTAAAGTTTTACATTTTTGGAGACTTTTTGTCCCAGAGAGACAAACAAATATGAGATAAGGCGTCTCTGGTTTAATTTATGAGAAACAGAACAGCGAAATCTATGTCCTAATGTTTTGATTTGTTTAAGAAGTACAGGGTGTTTTTTTATTTCCGTTTTTTTCTGTTCATATTTATTTGAGATTTTTTTTAATTTTCGTGAGATTTTTACTCAGAATTCAGTGGCATTGGTAATATTATTCTGTCTTCCCATTACAAAATTGAAGTGTGCCGATAAATACGGGTATACAGGGTGTCCGCGTTTTTTGTAGCAGGACTTTCACAACTTGTACTAAAAGTCCTTAAAAAAAAAGTTCATGTAAACATATATGTATAGATGCGTCGTTTTCGATTTACAGAGTATTCAAGTTTAAAATAAGAATTGATTTTTTATTCGTAAAACGAAAACCCCTTTTTAGATTTTGTTGAAACTTGGCAACTTTGTAATAATAATACTCATTTTCTCACATAATTTAATTTGTCCCATTTTCTCCAGTGGCGTCACAACAAGATACCAAAAAATATGGTACGCCACTGCTTTTTGGTAAGTGAAATTTTTCTCAGATTTAGCTATCAAAAACACAACTTTTTTTGTTATTTAATTTTTTGTCCTATCTTGCTTTGATTAGTCAGAAATAAAACATTTTCATGAATAGGTTCGAGATTTGCTTAATTTATTTATTTACTTGTTACAAAGTGTGCCGTGAATATGTCTGTTTTTGAGTTGCCAAGGATTTTTTATTGGGACCTTACATCCTGCCCAAAGATTAAGCGGTCAATTATTCCTTGAATTTTTAACTCCCTAGCATGATAACATGCTAGACGATGTTCCTTTTAAACAAAGAATATACTCGTTTTTTCAATTAGATGGATGCCTCTTTGGTGGTACGAAATTGGCTGAATACAGAGTATCCACAGAGATGGGTAGATCGTGGAGGTCCAGTTGGGTGGCTTCCGCGATCGCCTGATCTAACACCTTTGAATTTTTTTGTTTGGGGATTTATTAAGGATGCAGTTTACTCTACGCCTGTTAACTCGCAAGAGGAACTTGGACAACGAATCCGGAACGCTGCTCTCAGAATAACTCCACATCATTTGAGAGACGTTAGGCGGTATTTGATACGTCGCTGTAATTTGTATGTAGAACGAAATGGCGGGCATTTCGAACAGCTCCTTTGAGGTCTATTTATACAATAAGTTGTTTTTTCACACCGTGTTGTTTATTTTTTTTATTATCTTACAATAAACTGTGCGAAACAAAAAGTTTTATTTCTGTCTAAACAAAGCAAGATAGGAAAAAAAAGTAAATAACAAATAAGTTGTATTTTTGATAGCTAAATCTGAGAAAAATTTCAAACTTACCAAAAAGCAGTGGCGTACCAAATTTTTTTCTATTTTTATCAAGCTGGTATCTTGTTGTGACGCCACTGGAGAAAATAGAACAAATTAAATTATGTGAAAAAATGAGTATTATTATTACAAAGTTGCCAAGTTTCAACAAAGTCTAAAAAGGGGTTTTCGTTTTACGAATAAAAAATCAATTCTCATTTTAAACTTGAACACTCTGTAAATCGAAAACGACGCATCTATACATATATGTTTACATGAACTTCTTTTTTAAAGGACTTTTAGTACAAGTTGTGAAAGTCCCGCTACAAAAAACGCGGACACCCTGTATATACATTTATTTAACTTTGTTTTATTTATTGGATATATTTTCCATACAAGGCACACCCTCCTAGAAACTAAAATATTGCCCACACCTTACCTAAAATTTCCTTTATTTATTGCCTCTGATTATGACTTTGATTATGGGAAACATAAAATTTAACTTTTTTTATGAGACACCACTGGTGATGGAGAAAAAATGATGGACAAAATTCGTAATTAGATATATTTACTCGCCGTTCAGGGCCAACTGATAATATTTTAGATATATGTAGATATTTGTAATGAATTCCGTATATCTACTTGACATATGTATAAAAAATATTCTTATACAGAATTGTGAAAAAAATTTAGTTCACTTTTTGCTTGTGACTTTTACTTGCGAGAGCTTTAGTATTTTTTCCAAATATTCGTCTCAGGAGGAGCTTAATAACATAGTAGAATACTACTACACAGAGAATAATAAAACATATGACGTCAAGGAGGTATAGTTGGAACCAGTACAATTCTATGGCAGCATTTCTTAAATGAGGTGCCCCACCGCGTCTAATAACAAATTCTATCCAGAACATTGCCACATCCAGGGGCTTTGCCATTTGATCCCTTAATACATTAGACAGCTCCTTCGCATTTCTTGAAAACCTAAACACAATAAATAGTGACGGTGTCAAAAAATTGTGTACCTAGGTACAGATCGACAGAAATAAATTTGCGTCTCTGACTGTGGCAGAACCGTGCGAGATTGAGAAAGAACGCATTCGTCTAGATCTAGAAGGAATAAATCCTCCAATTTCTATCACAGAAGTTGTCAAAGTCGAAGGTTGCGTAGTACTGGCATGGGAATTTAACAGCATAATACTAGCGTTGTAAATTATATCCTTCAGTTTTATATTTCCGGGGAAATATTTAGTTAGCAATTCTTGTTGTCGAGGAAAAGCGACTAGTTCTTTGTAGATAGCTTCAAACCAGCTTAGGAAAACGTTGTTTAATCTTTGAAAAAAGGTCATTTGGTCTGTGTACGGAGACAACGACAAAGGATTGATGGATGGAGGTCTTATGTTGCCAACAGGATGAGAATTCCATTCGGAGAGACCTATCGAACAAAAACTAATGAATGGGGGCGTTGAAATGAGCGGCAAACCCCATATGGGCCTCGTTTACGAATTGTTCTACAATCACCAAGTCGAACGTTTCGTTGGAATGTATTAGTTGTTGCACTTTCTCATGAGCTAAAATGTACTCTGTAATCACCTGCCCGAACATTTCGAATAAGATTATTGATGTGAATAAATTGGCGCCCTCTTGCTGGTATAGGTTCCCTGTAAAGTGAACGTATGAAAACACTAGAAATTGCAAACATTTCGGAGAATAAAAAGTTATTTGGTGTCTTAATCCGATAATAGAGGTGGCTACCTACAGTAAGTAAGTTTTGTTAAATTACAATATTTTGGGCATCCCTACATGCATTTCCTCTGTCTCAGTTTTTAAGCGGGACGCCCTGTATATTAGATCTCACATTATAGAGAAAAAGTTGAGAGTAAAAGAATTTATAGAATTTTTTGAAGTGGCTTTTGCTGATAGAATGGAGAAAAATTATTGCTGGTTTTTGTTGGAAAATATCATAAAAATAGATTAACTCACTTAGCTAATCTCAAAACAAAATAATTTATCGGATTAACAAAAAAAAAGATCAAGTGGGATTTCACCTGTATTACATTAGTACAGTCACCTCCTTTAAAAACATTAATAAGGTCGTCAACCAAGATCGGTTTGTAATTCTCGATATCTTCCTTAGGTTTGTACGGACTAATAACAGTAACTTCATGACCTCTTCTTGCCAATTCCGTCATTAGTTTTTCACCCAAAATAAACTGACTGTAACCAGGACTAGGAAATACGGCCAGGATTTTCGCGCATTTTACGAAATATACGACTTTTAGTAAAAGAATTAAATGAAACGGAACTTTCATTTTTGAATTATTAAAAATATTAATTTAGTAACTGGTGAGCTGTAGCGGATTATTTCTCAACGTTTGTTGAGAATAACTTTTTTAAAGGAGTGTTACCAGTTCCACGGTGGCTATCGCGATCGAACTGGCAATTCTGATGTCATCATTTCAATGTTGTATGTCGCTCTTATTTATTTGGCGGGATTAACGTACAGTGCCGGTTTAAGTATAATTCGTCTTAAGGACAAATTTTTTTAATAAAAGAAAACGTGAAATTTTTGGAAAATATTTCCTACACGGTGCATAGAAAACAGGAATTTTTTTTAGAAAAATTCATTTTTTAAATAACTCCTATACTTACAGAGTGTAAATAAATAAGTGCGGAAAAATAAGATGGGTTTTCTTCATATAAAAAAATTTAATTTCATATAAAGAAATTTCATTTGAAGATACAACCGCTTAAAGAAGGTGCCAAAATAGTAGTTTTAAATTTTTGCTGAAGTACCAAAAAAGTGAGAGAAATGAAATTAAGTAGATATTTTCTGCTATCGAGAAGGCACTCAGTAAATTTGTTGATTTTCTCCTACGGTTGTAAGGGGTGTTGCATACGTGGGTAACTTTTTTCTTATTACCTTACTGTTTAAAAATTCATTTTAGATAGCCCGATTCATTCTAAAAAAAGGTCTCGTGATTTTTAAAAATTTTTAAATTAACAATTTCTGAGCAAGAAATTTATTTAAAATCAGTTTCATGGCATGATTTGTAAAAGGTAGAAATTTTATCGAACTGTAATTTATCTAGTAGGTGGCTATCGTGTCGACCATTTTGTAATGGCAACTTAATTGTTGTTAGTAAGGTTAAAATTATTGTTATTTGTTGATACACTGTGATCGTTTTGAGAACTTTTTTGTGCAAATTCATTAAGATGGAGGTCTAATGTAGAAATAACAACTGTAGCCTTACTAACAACAATCAACTGTCATTACCAAATGTCAATGTGACAGCCGTCTACTAGATAAATTACAGTTCGATAAAATTTCTATTCTATGCCAATCATGCTCATGTAACTGAAATTAAATAAATTTTTTGCTCAGAAATCGTTACTCGTTAATCGAGACCTTTCTTGTTTAGAATGAGTTAGGCTATCAGAAATGGGAAGATATACATATAAATTTAACAAATAATTTAAGTGAATTGTTCGATGAGAAAAATGAGTCATTAAAGTTAATTTATACTTTAATAACATAAAATAACATTCCCATTTACACCAAAAATTACTTTGTTAAAGCATTTTAAGTTAAAGCAACTGATCTGGTTTACGAAATTTTCATGGTTATTTTATTTTTACAAAAGTGGCATTTTTATGGTTTAGTTTAACACGTTCCCATAGATTTGTGGGTACACATGTCTGTAACCTATTTTAAGTATTACGTCGGACCGGTCTAACAGTTGCAAGGACAAAGAACAGACGCGGGACGCACCGGGGTTCCAGGAAAGGTCCACGGCAGATTGGCGCCAGAAACTGAATACGTATACCTGCGAGCGACTCAACACCAGGATAATCTTCAAGGAACGCTCGCCTCGACAACATTTCTTCTCACTAAATTTTGTTTTTAATAAAAATACTTTTATTTTAACGTTGAGAGAGAGTTTCATTTTTGCTGCGCACGGAAAACAACCTTCAAATTTGTATGTACATGATATCTGATTGTAAGGGAAGGTTTGGAATCTATTGATAAACGTTGTACCAGATAAAAAGTCAGAAATCGCAGCATTTTTCCTACTTTTGGAAGGAAACATAATTTTACATAATTAAGTACTAGGTAAATAAACAAGAAAATGGTAATTGTTAACTATTCAGAAGGCAAACATATTAAAACAGCAAATAATAAAAAGAAAACTATATTTTCATTATTGGCAATAAAATAACCATAGTTTTAAGCAATTAATATTACTGCAATTAATTCTTTAATGGTAAATAAACTATACATTGTTAATTTTCAGGTATTATTGAATTATAACAACTGCTTCTTTTTTAATTTAAAAAAGTACTACAGCTCAATGAGTGAATAAATTTGTAGGTAAAACCCTGCATCAGTCTAGTTTCTGTCCAACTTTAATTTTTCTCAAAACTCTTCTGTTAATGCTTCTAATGATAGTTCTTAGCGTACAAAAAATAATAGCAAGTACCAATGCTGCAGCAACACCTACTGCAAGGATTACATCTAACAGCAGCCTCTGATACCACTTTAGATTTAAAGCGGGCGACCTATAATGTGGCGCCCCTTTGTGCCTGATGACGTATTCGATCCAAAACATCGCCTCGTCGATTTGTTTAAGTGGTTGGTCGCGCATTATTCTCGACCGCATTTTTGCGTTGTCTCTGTATCTAAAACGATAAACTAATCAGTGCATTAATATTTTCAGTTTCTGTTAGATGTTTCAATAGCGAAAATAAATATCTCAAACTATTGAAACTAACTTCATTTTCAGGTATTGATTTAAAAAACAGCATACATACATAATGTACACGAAAAATTTATTTCTTACTTTGGGTTATTGATCAACTCATTCAATGCCCGGTAGAAGTTCTCTTCTGTCAGTTGCCGGAAAGGAATGGTGAGAGCGATACCATGACGAAATGATTCACGACAATTCTTCATTTGGTCCCAAAAAACTGGAAGTCCTAACATAGGAACACCATGGTAAACAGCTTCTATTTTTCCTAGTAGTCCTCCATGTGAAATAAATGCAATAACATTTGGGTGGCCTAAAACGAATAAATAAAAAAAATTGATAGTTGTTGGTTGAATATTCTCAACGATAAGGCAAGTTGTGACAATAAAAAATGTCGACTTGTGGTCAGTTTGTATGAAGATGAAGTGGATAAATGTAGGTCAATGATATATCTCGATTTAAATAAATAATTAAAAAGTCTCGCCCGATAGAAATTAAAATTTTACATAACAATATCATAAAAACAATTTCTACCAGATTAAAAATTAGTCATTTACTAAAAAATTTCTTTTTTTTACTCTACTTTTGTAGAGAATAATATTTAATCGCAAAAAAGCCTACTAACTGTTAATTTGTCCGCAAATCATCAACACCCTGAGCAGCAGTTTCTGTTGTCTTGGTTGCATAGTTTATATTTAAGCAGAATCCAATCCTGATACAAACGCTTACGAAGTTAAAATGCCGTATGAGATTAGCGTGGCGAAGCCACAGCGAGTTAAACTGTATGAATTGAATTAAATACTAAATATCTTACACAGTCTTCGGCTTATTTGCACTTTTGCACGCAGTGTATATATTCTTAGCACTGAGCGTAAAAATGGAAATAAATCGAAACATCTGCTATATCTTTGGAGAAGTCAGACAAAAAAAAAACAAAAAACTATCACACTTGATTTTAAGTCCAATTTGAGAATGCAAACAGGGAGTACAGGAAGTTTTCAGAAACGTTGACTGTGTCATATGTGCTGTAGTGACTATTGTGTAGTCGCGAAGAATTATCTACTTTCTCAGTCTGACATATATTTGGTTAGGCAAAACTAAATTTATAAAATCAACCTTTTGATGATACTTTTGGCAATTTATTTTATTTTATAAATTGCAGTGGCGCATAACGATCCAAATAAATAAAAAACAGTAACTGAAAATGACACAACTAAATACCTACAAACAATATCTCTATCCTATTATTCCATCAAATTCATACTTGCCTAGAACGTCTTGCTGAGGCAACCAACTAACGATCTTCACATTCTCGGGCTTCTCAGGCAAATCGTCTTCATATTTCCACAGCACCTTTTGCTTTAGCTTAGAAAATACTTTAATAATAATCTTCAGTTTCTCTTCAGGACAATCAGTACTTTTCAAAACGGATCCCATGGAGAAAAATAAAACACCTTCCGTAGCGTTGTCCAAAAATTGTTGAAGATCTTTAGGCAAAGGTTTAGGGGGCAACAAATGATAACCTCCAATTTCCTTGACATTGGGTTGTAATGGAGAAGGGTCTCTTAGACTTACATGCGACACCAGAAGCATAAAACTAGCATTGTACAGAATGTCCCTAAGGTTAGGCGCTCCAGGTACAATTCTCTGCAAGATTTCATTTTGACGTGGTATATTTACGAAATGGACGAATAGTTCTCCCGCAGTGTCGTAGTAAACGTTGATTATTCTTTCCCATAACGTCATCTCTGATCCGAAACTTGTTAATAAGTTGGGAACGTATGCAGGTTGAGAGGGATTGGCAAAAAGGTGATTGCTGAAAATTGTGGTAGGGCCAGGAGCTAATATTATCATGGGACACTTGAATTTGTACTGGAATATCGCCATTGGTTCATAGAAGAAATTGTTTATGAGCACGAGATCAAAATGTTCGTCAGAATGTAAAAGCTCTTGAACTTCTTTAACTTGCAAGACTTTCTCTGTGTACGAGTTGCCCACATGAGCTGTGAATGATATTTGTGAAAGGTACGTCCATTTGGAGATTTCGTAAATTGATTTACGTTTTTCTGAAAACAAAAGTCATATTTGTATTACTTTAATGTGATAATGACTCAACATAATTGTTTAAGTATTACCCAAAATATATTTAATTTGTTTAAGCTGCTTATTTTGGTATACACAATATAGCTTACTTCAAATTGAATATGTGAAACCACAGACCAGATAGATTGAATGATAGGGAAGCAATAGCCACTATATTACTAATTTAACCATTGTTAAATGTATTGTGGACAATTGTTCTAATAGAATAAGTGAACAAAGGAAATGCAAAATCCAAAATAAAATAGGGAATAAATGTCATGAAAAATGGAGTCAATATCGTAAAAAAATTTTTTATAAAATCTTTAGTTTCCGAGAAAAAAATTATTGAAGTTGTAATATTTTCAATCGTTACATCACTGGGCTACTGTAGCCTCTAGCGTCATTCGTCCACGTGGCTCCATTCGATTCCGAATACTGAGATCCGACTTTAGTATTATCGTTGTTGCGATAGTGTTTACATTAGTTTTTCAAGTGTCAAAAATGGCTTACGTGTATAGCAACTTGGAGTTGATCGATATCGTTTTAACTTATGGTGAAGCAAGACAATATTTGATGAAGCATTTGTGTTATGGTGAAATATTTATGTTATGGTGAAGCCTTTGTGTTATGGTGAAGCATTTGTGTTATGGTGAAGTATGACAACATTTGTGTTCATTCGTTGAAATTGGGTAAGACGGCCTCAAATGTGTTTACAGGTCGGTGGACAAAATTTTGAATA
Organism: Anoplophora glabripennis; assembly: GCF_000390285.2. Taxonomy (NCBI): domain Eukaryota; kingdom Metazoa; phylum Arthropoda; class Insecta; order Coleoptera; family Cerambycidae; genus Anoplophora; species Anoplophora glabripennis. Next base: position 279,761 of record NW_019416874.1, read on the forward strand.
GTAGTTGTAACATCAGATATGTCAAATTATTTTATTAATTAAAACCACAAATTTTATTAATTAATAATAACAATAGGGGCAAAAGCAGTTGGATTTGCTGATATAAAATAGGTGCCATAAAATTTTATTTATCTCTCTCCTTGGGCAAGAAATTCTTTTAGTTTTTTGTCTGTTCATTTTTTATTTATAACTGCCCTTTTTTATTTTTTACAAAATTGTATTTGTAAGAGTCCCCTGTACATTCAAACATTTTGTTTTTGTATAAGCTCTGAATCACCCTGTATATTCAAAGTGGGTATTAGTGGGTGCATGAGAGGACTTTTTGTATAAGAAGATCATGAACAGCTGAAAAAAGTTAAGAAAGATGTGGCATAGGACATTTTATGGGTGATGCAAGAACACCTCAATTTTATTGCCTTCCAAGGGTACAGAGGCAGAACATACCGACCTATAGTAACTACAGTTGGGTCAGTCTCTCACACTAAATTAAAGACTCAAAAACGCTGGCGATTTTATTGACAAAATCAAGGGAAACCAGTTGACTCCTGGGTCTTACTTGTAATATTTTAGTCATAAAAGTACCAATTAAACAAGCTTTGAAAGAATTTCATCGGAGGGTAATTGTAGAAAACAAGGGTGATAATGGACCTTCTCCTGTACAGATCAGTTTTATGAAGAAACTGGAGGAGCATCTATTCGTATACTTTTGTCTTCAGTTTTGTATCTACATGGAAGTCTTAGAGAAAGCCCTTATCGTTTTGTTTAGTTTTATATGAAGTATAAAAAGAGAGAAATTTTCTGAATTCTAAACTAAAATTTACCATATTCTACGATAATACACCATGATACTCTATTTCACTCTCTTCACAAAAACATTACAAAAATATACTTACATGAAACCTTTAAAACGCTTTTTCTCGAAATTACATTCTTTGCCTGATTGTGATCGTTTACTTTATTTTAAAGGTGATAAGCTAATTTAAATATATTCCAAAAATTGTTGTAATCAAACAATGTTCTTTTGTAACAAAAATTTAGGTATGCAAAAGATATTTAACTCATAGTCAAGAACTGATTATATTGCGGTAAACAACTGTTTTGCGGGCTATATTGGGGTGTCAAAATTTAATTCTTTCAAGAAGTTTTGTGTTTCATGTATATATATTTTTTTATAAGAAGGCAGTTGAAAAAGACATACTCAAAAAACAGAAATAGCGGAGCTCTATCTATCGTCGCTATATTTATGTGTCGTTCTTTGTCAAAGGTGGTGTTAGAATTAAAATAAAAGATATTTTTAGGAAAGATTACATTATTTAATGGTTTAATTAATATTCATATACGTGTTTTTCAATTAATGATATTTGCATAAGCAATTTTTAATTTTTATTTTAGGGCATATTGGTATTCAATGTTGGTCGGGGCAAATAGTCCGCAGAGTAATTGTTTCCCGCAAAAACATCAGTTAAAAACCCTGTCTACAATATTAGACAACTTTTGCCTAGATTTTTGGTATCAAAAAACATTGTATGACTTCATTTGATAAAATTCTAGGAATATATTTGGAATTTATTTGAATTAACTTAATACTTCAAAGTAAATCATTCATTTAGTGGTACTCACGTGTCAGTACGTGCCTTACTTCTTCCACTGATATATCTCTCAAGTTTTTAATGGGTTCCTTCTGCGGAAAAGAGTTAATAAACGTTACTTGGTGTCCCCTGTCCGCCAGTTCTTTGGCCAGCCGGAAGCCCAGGATGAAATGGCTGTGGGAACCCAACGCAGATACAACAAGGATTCTCGCCCCATGGCTCAAAGTAACGAATACGCCAATTATCAGTAGTGAAGAAAATACATTTCTCATTTTTCAGAATGCTTAACTAAGGCAACTACAAAACTGTTCAACTGTCGCATGTGAAACGGGTCATTTATACAGGTGTCTGTCTAATTTGCTGGTACGTACACTGAGAAAACAGCTTTTAGTTTATTTTAGCAGAATATACCTTTTGTATTTTTTAACATCAAACTTTCAAATATCTCGAGAAATAAGCAACCTACGAAAAAAATATCAATAATCAAAATTTAATCATTCCGCAAGGGAAGTAAGTTAGTGGTAAAGTTAATCCTTCTCCCCCACCCCTTGTAGGTGAAGAGGGGGTAACTTTGAAATTTACGCATAAAAGTATGTAGGATTTATCTGAAACATTTTTTTCAATTCATCCTCAAACCTCAAAAATGTTAAAAATCGTGATTTTGGCACTCTTAGGTTAGGAAATCTCTGTGTTATCGTAACCCAGAAACAGGCGTCCTATTTCGGATACTCGTCAATGCGATTTCCTTCGTTTATGACTTATCGGAGTGCTTGATTAAATCTGCTCTCAAATGAATGATTTTTTTGTATTTTGTTTTAAAGATACCACTTCCTTTGTTAAAAATAATTTTTATAAAAATGTTTCATTATGTTCACATTTAACGTTTGTGTTATTTCTTTCTTCGTGTTTTTTTATGTGACTGCCAAAACATAAAATAGACGTAGAAAGAAAGAAATAACTTTAAGAAACAAGTCATTTTAATCAAGCACTTCGAAGGGAATAGAAAACTACTATATCCACGTCGTTGTTCCTAGTTACGCTAAAAGCAGTTCACCAAGCATTTACATTTCTGCAGGTAACAATTTCCCAGTTATTCGAAATTTGCAAAATGAATAAACTTTTTTGGCGACGAATTTCGAGTATTTATATAAAAGGTAGTATTTTTTATTAAACACATTTGTGGAATCGTATGCATAGGTTCTCTGTAGGAGAAATGGAGTAAAATTGAATTTCATGGATCAATCATGAATCGAAAAAAATGTTTCATACAAATCCTACTTACTTTTAGCCGTAGACTTCAAATCTTCAATCAAAAATGAGGGTTCCTATTTAAGATTTCAAAGGTACCCCCCTCCCCACATACAAGAGGTGGCGGAAAGTGACAAATGTTAGCATTAATATATTTTCCCAGTAGAAAAATTAAATTTTGATTTTCGTAAGGTGCTTATCTAAGATATTAGAATGTTTCAAGTTAAAAAACACATTAGTTATATCAAAATAGCAAAAATGGCCATTCAAATGTATGAATACTGTGAAGAGAAGTTTGACACAATATGTTTGAAAGTAGCGATCGCCATTGTTTGTCAAAAAAATTGTAGTCTGAAAATAAGTTGCTTCAATTCAATTTGAAATTTAATGGGTATAATTTTTTTACTGACTGTTCTAAGTTTTTTTTCTAATTTTAACCCTAGTAGAAACTCATTTTAGGAGGTATCTTCATACCTCTTTTATGTTGATAAATTTACTCGTAAATTTACGCGTAAATCTTTTTCTTAAATTCTCATGTGTTTCTTATTTAAGAATTAATTTTGTAAAAATTACTGTGGGCATCGCTACAAAAATGTATATTCTAATTACCGCAATAAAATTATTATTATATTTATATTATTATTCTTTTTTTAATTACGGGAGGCTTGTACTTTTTTATTCTGCGTTATTTAAAATGCTCTGCATTGGTCCTAAATTTAAAAATAGTTTGTAGTTTTATAACGAATGCGTTCCAGTGTTAATTACAACTCGCTTTATTTATGTTATCAATATTTTTAAAAAGATATGGAATAAATATGGCGAAATATAACTTATGGAGCGACATGTTTTTCTAGGCGTAACACTTTTTAATTAGGTACCGAACACGTTAGTGCAAGGTTGAAATATCAAATAGACTGCGAAAAAGCTTTTTACTCAAAACCAACACAATTTTTTGTTAAATCTCGCCCATACCCGATTATGTTGAAAATAATAAAACTATTCGTTGAGTAATGTTCACTCGACTATTTGTTAGTTAAATAAATCTTATATTGATAACATTAAATATCTCTTGAGTTAGCTGTGTGTATCATATTGGTAAACTACACTTAATAGTAAAGTCTTTCTGATGTCAATTGAAGACCAAAGAGCTAGGCAGTAGGTTCGGTCGCTACGCATCAACTCGGTATTGAAATATTTTGAAAAATTTGTTCTCATATTTATTTAGCCATACCTATATACAGGTCTGGTCGAACTAAACGTGCAGATGGTAGAAATGTATACGCCCAGTTGAAGAATGCGCAAGCGGGCAAACGGCGCAGAAACCGATCTGGGCGACTGGGCCACAAATTTCAGTTGTCGACATATTGCCTAGCAGTGCAGTGCAGCAATGCAGAATTTTATTGTTGATTATTTTTATTTAATAACTTTTCTAACCTAAACTAATAACCTTTCCTCATCCTTTCCTGGCAAGGATATGTTCATACCTTCCCGTTAGTTCATGCCGAGCAGTAATATACTTTTTAATGAAAATGTAAATGTTTTTTGATATGTCATAATAAATTTACCATGAATATAATTAAATGTTAAAGTAGTAGGCAGCCAATTTAACTCGATTTGCAAAATTCGTTTGAAAAACTCATGGGCTTCGCATAGTTCGTTTTTACATCGGGTTTACAGCGGTGGTCATGGTTACCGTCGTGCAGCAGTGAAAGAATGAGAGTAGCGTATACAGGGTGGTCCAGATTTTAATAGACAAACTTCGGGAAAGTACTAATCAACAAAAATTAACATCACTTTGCTCTATGAACAGAGGCGCAAAAACATCCAAATTTTTTTTTTTTTGGATAAATTCTGAGTCAATAGTACTTAAAGTAAAACTGACTTAAAACTTAACTTAAGAATGTTTAATAATAAAAAATTTTGAAACTTCATGTCACGTCGCACGAAGTCTACAGTATCTATAGAACACTAGCAACTAATAGACACACACGTTTTATCTACAATGGAAAAGAACACGATAATCAATAATTTTATTGTAAACAGCTAGAAATGGACCAGGAAAAATTTATTACTCCTTTTAGCGGATACAAAGAGTTGGTGTATTAAATTAAATCAATAACTGAACTCGCAAATACTATTATCCATTTTTTTATAAATTCCATATTTTGGATAATAAGAGATATATTGATTGAAATATATTAGATTTTTTCAGCTGCGTGTACAATCTCACGTAGGTATTTAAAAAAGAACTGAAATGATTCGATGAATTTTGTATCACTCAAAAAAGTTGAATAAACCATATTGAGAAATTATGTCACTTTGGAGGTTGATTTCAAAATGAAACAAAATTCTATCTTTTAAAAAAGCACCTAGATTTAATCTCGTTGAATTAATCTCATTCATGTATTCTGTATTCAGTCAGTTTATCGATCGAGCGGTTGAATAGAAACAAAAAATAATAACGAGAATGGAATAGTTTTATAACAGACAATAAGACAAACGCGTTTGACGTAAAATGTTCTTATTTTAATTGTTTCTCAAATGTAAATAAACATTATTGTATTGTGTATTATATTAACAGTTTTTTTGTAATAGGTATTTAACTTTAATCTAATTTCTTTATACTTTTTCTTTTTCTCAGAACTTTGTTGTAAATACCTTTAATGACACTTCTCCATATATAAAAAATAATTGCAAGTATCACTGTTGCAGCAGCACCTACTACAAGAACTACATCTAGCAACAGCCTTTGGTACTATCTCAGATCAAGCGCGGGCGATCTATAATGTGGCGCCCCCTTATGCCTGAGTGTCTGTCATGCATTCTTTTGAAAAATTTATTTTGTATTTGTGAATTAAATTAAAATTATTAATTTTATACTATGTGATATTCTTTAATTGATACTTATTTTATATTCAGAGTTTTTATATTAACTTTTATACTATTTTATTGTTTGCTATATTAATAATTAATTTTTATTTCTGATCCAAAGTTCGGTCAGATAATTTTTCATTCGTGATTCTTTGTTTACATTTCCAATTCGTTACAATATGTTAATATTGGAAACACCGTTTGTATGAATTCTAATCCAGTATTTAACAAGTTGTGAGGTGCACGAGGACATCACACATTCTTTTCGTGATATAGAGCAGAAACATTTTATCACGAAAAGTAAATTATTAATGTACTTTGAACGGTTCGTGTTTTGTTTTAATAGGCCAGCAATTATTTTTTGTAATAGTAGTGAATTACAATTAATTCCTGGTCCAAATTGTTGTAATTTTATCAGAAGTCAGCACGATAAAAAAAATTAATATGAGCACATGTTTTAAATTAGTTAACTGCTATTAGTTAACTAATGGAAACGTTTGTTTTATCTTGTGCAAAAGTAGTTTTTATGATATTCCTTCCAGCAGTGTTATAATTCTTTATTAAGTTTAGTTAGTGATATTTGAGATATGTCCCTTTGTTTAGTATTGCGTCTTTCTTTTTCTTTCAGGGCGGGTCATCGTTAAAGATTTCGTCGATGTCTTCTAAGAAAATTGCATACAACGTATTGAAAATGTATATCATTATTACGAAATTCTTTTAATTTTGATAAAAGTGAATTAATTCTCTTTTTAGAAAATGTTACGTCAATTAATTTATTCTTCAAAATTTGGAATACAACATCGGATGTTCAAAAATTATTGTAAAGGTTTTCAAGAAAAAAATTGTTTTAATCCATAAATGGATCCTAAAGTTTGTTGATCATTTAAAAAATCCCCACTATCCAATATGAAATCAAAAATCTCAATAAGTTTCTTTCTATAAGTTTTGACCGTAAAAGCAGCTCTAGAAGAAAAATTCCAACGAGTAGAAGCATTACTTGGAATCCTGTTTTGCATTATTTTTTTAATACGTCAGATATTTTAGTAGATTTGGAAAAAAAATGCTCACTTCTTTAATTCCGTTGCAAGCTTTACTTAAAACTAAATTGAATTTATGTGCGTAACATTGATTAAAATAATTTTGAGGAGCGACGTCTTTTACTTTTCTTTGAGGTCTATTAACATGACCAGACATTACCGCGGCATTCAGCACCATCATAGATTAGCAGTTAATTTATTTTATAAGTCAAATTTTCCAAATTCATTAATTAATACATAATATAAACAAACTATCTGCATCTCGCCCAGTTGTTATGTCAGAAAATCCAACAAATCTTCCAACAACTTCTCCATCTACTACGTATCTAAAAATTACTGATAATTGAGACTTACAGGTAACATCCGTGGTTTCAATTTGCCAGTAGAAAAATTCGCTATTATTTAATTCGTTATAAACTTTACTTTTTATAATTGAACTATTACTCTCAATTAAATCGTTTTGAATGGTTTTAGAGGTTCCTCTAACGAGCCGCCACTGTATACGTTAAAATTTGGTACAAATATGTTTTTGAGGATGCTATTAAAACAACCAGTAGTGTGTTAATAATGAACGATTTTAATTATGTACGCGTACATAGTCCTTTCAAGTAACTCTACATCGCTATTAATTTAAATTTTAAACCATCCAAAATAATTCTAAAGCACATGATTATTGAATCGTTGTAAGGAAACATATACGAGTATATATGGTTGCCTAACAATAAGAAAAGTTTGGTGAATTACAGACGTCCTTCTTCATTTTCTTTGTGGCAAAATCATCATAATTACCAGTTTTTCTAAATTCCATCAATCTAGTTTCTGTTCCTTCCTTTTCAAATAGTTTTTGTTAATACTATTAAGCATCCATTTCAGTAAATAGGAAATGATGACACAAATCGATACTACAGTTACACCTACTACAAGAATTACATCCAGCAAGAGCCTCTGATACCACTTGAGATTCAGCGCGGGCGTCCTAAAGTGTGGGGCCCCCTTATGCCTGATGACGTATTCGATCCAAAACATCGCTTCGTCGAGTTGTTTCAACGGTTGGTCGTGCATTATCTTCGATCGCGTTTTTGCGTTGTCTCTATATCTGTAATAAAAATCAAATAAATGGTGTCATAGGTTAGACATATTGCGATAGATAAAGGAATATCGCACCGATTTTTGTATCTTTATTCACAGCAGTTTTATCTTAATTTATCTCGTTAGAGAGTGTCTAGGATTATGAAATTTGTTATGGCTGATTTGGTACTAGAAAAAAAATTATTATCACCTTATTGGAAAATTATCGCAAATATGATAAAAGATGCTAGTTGCATAGTGTACATAAATAATATAAGTACGTGCTAAAATAGCGACACTTCAAGTCCATGATAACTTTATTTGAATGCTTGGAAATATTCTACGTTTAAAATTAATAATTGAATTTGGCAATTATGTGGTTGATCTCTAAACACTAAATAAAGAACTATATTTAAATATTTTTTATGATTTTTTAAAAATTTTGGACCTTTGGATAACATTTTAATATGCCATTTCTTAACCTGAGTTCTATTTTTGCAAAAAATCCTACAAGGAAACCAAAAAATAAAACATTTGTAGATAGAGACTGAAATATGAAAAAAAAATGTTAGTTCACTGCGACTATTCACAATTTTACAAAAATACAAAAGTATTTTTTTTAGGGAAGAAGTTTGAGACAAAAATTTATCAATTCTTGTAAGAATCCACAGCAAAATGTAAGAAAATGTGCATTTATGTCACTCCAATTAAGAACCAGTGGTATCTTTTTCCCTAAAAAACCTCTAGGGGTATTTGTTCAATTATTCCACCAATAGTCGCACTTGGCCATGACCTTGAAATATAAGACAAATCCCACCAAAAAAGTTCATTAAAAAAGTGAGGAAAGTGGCTAGTACTTAAGGAAAACTCCTTGTACATAGTCACTTACTTGGAATTATTTATCAATTCGTTCAGAGCCCAAGCGAAGTTCTTCTCGGTGAGTTGAGGAAACGGGATGGTGAGAGCGAAACCCTGACGAGCTGCATCATATCCGTTTTTCTCTTGATCCCAATAAACCGGAAGTCCTAGCATAGGAACGCCGTAGTAGACTGCTTCTATCTTCCCTAGTAGTCCCACATGGGTCACGAAGGCGACGATATTTGGATGAGCTAGAACAGAGGAAATAATTTTTGGCAGGATTTGAAATTGTTGAACTAATGATATTACGGAAAACCATTACTCTGTGGAACTATATCAATGGTGTAAACCGACCACATGACAACTAGCCCGGAAATTGCTCAAACTAAGCACGCATCAAGTGTCCTGTCCTTGGAACGTGTAATAATAGAAACCACATGTCTGTGTACTTACCCAAGACATCTTGCTGTGGCATCCAGCTGACTATCTTCACGTTGTCCGACTTCTCTGGCAAATCTGTCTCGTACTTCCACAGCACTTTTTGCTTCAGTCTTGAAAATACTTTCAAGACTGCTTCCTTCTTCTCCCTCGAAAAATCAGCGCTCCTCAAGAAAGATCCCATAGAGAAGACTATGACCCCCTCTTTAGCGTTGTCCAAAAACTCCTGGAGATCTTTGGGCAAAGGTTTAGGAGGTAGCAAGTGGTAACCTCCAATATCCTTCATATTAGGCTGTAGTGGAGCAGCGTCTCTGAGACTTATATGCGAAGTTAGGAGCATGAAACTGGCGTTGTAAAGGATATCTCTAATGTAAGGTGCCCCAGGTACATATTTTTGCAACAGTGCGTTTTGGTTTGGTATATTTACCAATTGAACGTATAATTCTCCTACGACGTCATAGTAGACGTTGAGTATTCTTTCCCACAGCGTTGTGTGCGTTCCAAAATTGGCCGCCAGGATGTTTGGAACATAAGCAGGTTGGGAAGGATTGGCGAAAAGGTGGTTGTTGAAGATTGTGGGAGGGCTTGGCGTGAGTATCACAGAAGGGCACTTGAATTTGTACTGGAATATCGCCATTGCTTCGTTTAGGAAGTTCTCTATGAGTACGAGATCGAATTTTTCGTCGGATTTTAGGAGTTTTTGGACGCCCTTAGCTCTTAGGACGCTCTCCGTGAACGAGTAACCGAAAGCTGATACATAGGCTAGCTGTCCGGTGTAGGTCATCTGACCCATGTCGTAAAGCTCTTTCCTTTTTTCTAGAAAAAGTAAATGTTTTTATAGTTTACAATAGTCCAAAACATCTATGTTTTTGTTGTACTTTTTATAAGATTGTTTATAATATTTTGGATTATCCAAATATACAGAGTGATTCACAATTTATCCAAAACAATTTGGGAATAGATGCGGCATGAGAAATGGGGTCAATATCGTAAAAAAAATTGTAAAATCCTTATAGCTTGTGAAAAAAAAATTATTGAAATTGTAGTACTTTCAACTATTACATAGCTGGCAACTGTAGTCTCTATAGCGTCATTCGTAATGCGCGTGGAGAGCCACGTGGCCTCAGCGACTCCGAATACTGAAATCCGACTTTACAGTCGACGTTGCCATAGTGTTTACAATAGTTTTTTAGTAGTTAGTGTCAAAAATGGAACAGTTCTAACATCAGGTATGCCAAATTATTTTATTATTTAGAACTACAAATTAATTTTATTAATTAATAATTAAAATAGCGGCAAAATCAACAACAACTTTTATTAAGGTCATTAACGTGCCCAATTTTTGTCACATAATGCGCAGTAACTTGTTAAGTATTAGACATTTGATACCTATTAAAGCCATTTTGCTCTAAAAAAATGTTTAGGAAACCACCCCCATAGCGCAAGTCGTACCAGGAGTTAGAGTGCGATCTTTTGGTTGAATACCCAGGAGGCAGTTCCCAAGCAACCCTGAAAAAATCATCCTGTTTGGATTTTTTTTATAAAATTATATCTTTATTGGATTATTATGTCATGAAATTCTGACATAATTTTTAAGTCTAAACTATTTTCTTTAATAACAAAATCTATCGAATTATATTACGACCTGTTTGAAATAACATAGGTTTCCAGTTAAATAAATCAAGTAAGTAATACAAAGTATAGATTTTTTAGTGCAACGAATGTAATGAAATTGTTTCGGTGTAACTTTTATTTGAAACTTCATTTTATAACACCCTGTATGTGATAGTTCATGATATTACCATTAATTGAATATCTCAATTATTATTAGATTGCTCTTGTAAGTTATTCAAAATGACTAAAATTTAAAGGCTTGTCGGAATGAAAAAAAAACCTTCAACGATTATTATTATTTACTGAAATATTGATGTAAATAAATACTATAAATTTTATCAGTTTTTTTCCAGTTATCTAGGAATTGCGAAACCTTAATGACAATTTTTCAAAGTATAAAACGTTTAATTATAATGATTGATCTAAATTAATAGGTACCAACTAATTAGTGGTAATTAAGTTGTACAGAATAAAAACAAGTTTTGTAAGCGGTCTTATGAATTATGTATATCCCCCGACTTATCTTGATTTTTATAAAAAAATGTAAGAAGTAATATTTAATTAAGCTGATCTAAGTTAGTTCTAAAAATTTTCTTAAATTCTTTATTATTAATAATNAATTTTACTGAATGGGCCTATTGTGATTATGCGTAAAAAGTATTTCCCACAAGCAAAATTTATGTCTTGAATCAGCAGTGTTATGATTCCGATATTTTATTTGTGTAGCATTTATAATTATAATAATAATAGCTTTATTTGCTCAACAGTGTACAAGCACTCATAATTTCGATATATGAATATGAACATAAGAGAAAACCTTGAACAAGAAGTACTTTGAACTAATTTAATAACTTCATTAATAATTGTAGAGTTGTTGATATCAAATAAGTGCGCAATGCTATTAAAATTTTTACTCATCATATTAGTGGTGACTTCAAAATAATATTAGTTCTCGCTCTAAAAGTGTGGAAGGTAATACTTTGCCTAGAATGGTGTATGGGAGTATTAAAGGCAATTTCCCCTATAGTACAGTCATTGAAGCTTTTCACCTCCGAGTTCTTTGAAACTGAACCGATCCACTTGAAATATGGCAGATAGTTAGAGAAAGGGTCAATGAACATTAGTGACATAGCGCCGATTGACGCTTCCACCCTGTTGGAGGTTGACACCCCTTCTCGGGGGTGGACATTTTTTTTTTAAATAACGCTGGAAATCGATAGAAAATCAAATCTTGAGCAAAAAATATTAGAAGAATTTTTTCGAGAAATCAATAGTTTTTAATTATACATGATTGAAAACTTGGAATTTTGAGCGAAAAACTTCTTCAAAGTATTTTTCGCGAATAACTCAAAAACTACGCACTTTAAAAAAAGTGTAATGAACAAAAATGTAGCAAATAAATAAACAAAGAATCGTTTTTTAAAAAGTGTTGTACGTCCTATACAAAGCGAAATATGGTTAGTGGAAGGGGACTTGTTTTGGGGGGAATACTCGAATCGATGTATTCAACGTAAAATAACGGAAAAAGCATTAATTTTACGTGTATAACGCTCCTGAAGTTTTTGTAGTACTCAAAAGGACCTTCAGAATGAGCACTTATAAAAGTTAATTAGCGCAAAAATGAAGGAGTTATCGTCAAAAACAGATGGGTTGCTTACAGTTTTTAAGGAAAAATGAGCAGTAAACGCTGTACCATTTCCATCAGAATTAAAATTAATCGTAGACCCTTTACAATTAGTTTTGCTTTAGTATTTCTCATACGATCCTGAAGTTAGACCGGTTTAGAATGCGTATTTTTTGAATAAAGTACGGTAAAAGTTGAAAACTTATTTTTCATTATTCAAAAAAAATTGCCTTATTTATATAATAACTCTGAAATTATGAAAGATACGTAAAAATGATAGACAGCAAAAATGTTGCTTTTTTTTTCAACAAATATTTTGCTATTTTTATTCCTATAGCATAAAAAATAAAGTAAAATATTTTTTCATAAACAATATAAGGGAATTTTTATTTTAAATTATTGCACAATTATAGCATTCCAAGATTTAAAATGTAATTTTTTATAATTTTTTAGCATAGGGGTGATTTATAAGGGTTGAAAAGCGTTATGAGATACTTTCATAAGCAATGAGGGAATTTTTATTTTAAATAATTGCACGATTTAATCATTCCAAATCTTTAAAAAGCAATTTTTTATCATTATTTTTTGCATAAGGGTTAAATAAAGGGTCGAAAAGATCAAATATATCATAAAACATGTTCGAGAATATGGTACATTATTTAATCTTTGTGCTTGAACAAGATTTTTATTAATAAAATGCTTCAAACTAAATTTTTTCAATTTTTTTCACTTAGGGGTAGTTTTTACCCCTAAAAACCAAAAAGCGTCAATCGGGCTTATATCACTTTTGAACTTGAGCCTAACATGAGCCTTATTCTAAATATTCATGCAAATCCATGCAGTTTCAAAGAATTCGGAGGTTACAGCTGATTTTCAGCTTCAATGACTGTAATACTAAAATTTCAGGACTATCGATTCCGACGAATCATTATCCAGAAATCTATATAAAAATTTTAGGGAAATACGTTTTATTCTTAAATTCGTTAAACCTATTCGTTAAATAATTATAATCTATCCCCCTTACAGGATATTGACCATCGACCTTTAGAGCCAAATATTTTGAGAAAAAAAAATTAATAATAAGAAAGAGGTGTTTTATATTCGTTATCAAAGAATTATGGTAATTTTTAAAATCCACTTTATGAAATCTAACAACAAAACACTGTTTGTTAAAGGAATTTGACTAAGTTATTCGTACTCACTGTCGAGCCCTTCTCTAATTTCTGCCACCGAGATTTCCCTCAAGTTTTTAATGGGCTTTTTCTGTGGAAAAGCGTTGACGAACGTCACCTGATGTCCCCTATCCGCCAGTTCTTTGGCTAGCCGGAAGCCCAGGATGAAGTGGCTGTGAGAACCCATCGCGAACACCGCCAAAATTCTCGCTGCATGGCTCAGAGTGACTAGTGCGCTTACTGCAAGTAATGCAGGTACTATGCACCGCATGTTCAGATGGCTCAGCTAGCGAGTCGATTGGAAAAGTGCAGTGATGTTATTAGGCGATTTATTATATACGGAAACAGATTATGGATACACTGGAAAAACGTAACGGTTGGTTCCATTTAAAATAACAAAATTATGTAGCGCCGACGCGTTTTTTTATAATTTTTACAGTTGCAGAGTTGCAGAAGAATTCCTCTTAGGTGGAACACCCTGCAGGAATCCTTTAACTTAACGAACTTTATTAATTATTTCAAGGAATATTTTTGTTGGTATAAAATCGAAAGGTAAATGAAAATTTGTAGGTAAATCCAAATTGATATAACTAGTCGATGCACTCTTACTAGGCTGAGATGTAATTGAGTATATTATTACTTTACGCACTTAATAATATGTTGACAATGCAATTCAACAAATAGTTATCGACGAACAAATTGTTTTTTTAATATCAAACATGGCATACGTGCGAAAAGTCGATATGATGTTTTAATTTTTATTATTTATTTTACACAGAAAAGCATATAAGAATTTTTTCTCCCCTTATTAAGACCTTGAACATTTACCCTCTATTCGTGATGATTTCATCATAATTGAAGATAGCAAATTGATTAATTACTTCTAAATAATAGTAAGTTTGATTGTGACGTTCTGAAAACTACTCGTATATCTGATAAAACTATTTTTTATTTATTCTTGTGTTTACTGGACATGCAATGGTCGTGACTGAGGTTTGCATGTAAACAATATTTAAAATTATAAGAATAGGTATATATTTTTGTGTAAATACAAGTTACTCAACATAACTTTTGCGATATAGCATTTACACCTGCTTCAAATGACTCGTACGCAATTAAATTATATTCGGTTGCTTTCTAATTTACAAAAAGTTAAAAAAATAAATAATACGTATTAACGTAATTTATTTTTATTATTTTTTCACTCGTTTTATTTTTTTTTTATTTAAACTATTAACAATATGTCTTAGTATACCCATAAAAGATAACAACAAATATTCTGGATACGATAACGACAACACTGAGGATACATCCAACAGCAGCCTTGGGGTCCATTTCAGGTTTAATGCGGGTGACATGTAATGTGGCGCCCTCTTATGCCTGATGACGTATTCAATCCAAAACATCGCTTCGTCCATTTGCTTCACAGGTTGATCGTGCATTATCCTCGAGCGCATTTTTTCATCATCTCTATATCTAAAAGAAAAAGTGCAATTAAAAACGTTCCTTAAAGAATTTTTTTTTTAATCTAGTCTAGTGCAGATCATTATCCATATGTTATGAGAAAAACACAGTTAAAAGGTTATAAAAAATGGATAGATGAAGTGTAGAATTTCTAAAGTGAAAAACTTTTTATAGTTCTAAACAGTTCGAACGTTTTGTGAAATAAATTTGAAATATAAAATCAAACTTTAACGCCCAGTAAAACCACTAAAACTATTAAAAATACGAGCAT
The DNA here is from genome assembly GCF_000390285.2 of Anoplophora glabripennis. Classification (NCBI taxonomy): domain Eukaryota; kingdom Metazoa; phylum Arthropoda; class Insecta; order Coleoptera; family Cerambycidae; genus Anoplophora; species Anoplophora glabripennis. The sequence continues at coordinate 295,015 of NW_019416874.1, forward strand.
CACAGAAGAATGACATACTACCTTGCCGATTAACACTAGAAATAAGCATCATTAAGATCAGTAACTATTGTCGTAATCACTATCACTGACGCTATCACTGCTGTCGCCTAAAGGTGTGAAAAGTGGTTCTATTATAACTTTCTTGTTCTTCTTCTACAAGCATAATATATATAAATATAGGCAAATATTCGTGCAGGTAATAAAAGGATGCTCCAATGAACGACATATCACCATTTCCATGCATACACCACCGCTGTCCACATGGAAGGTTATATTTCTGCATGCGCGCCAACTAATTGAGAGTTTGCCAAGTTATATGTCGAGAAAGGTACTTGGAATAAGACCCCAATCTGTTGGTTTCATATTGCAAGTTAAATCCAACTGACAATTCAATGATAATGTGATAAAAGTGGTGGTATATATGGTGCTTTTAGAGACTGGCAAGTTTATAAACAGAAAAAAAACAAGGAATAGACTTTCTACTACATTATTTGATGTGCATTTGTAAAACTTCGTTGGGTAAATATTTTCACTTTGATGTATTTTCTTAAATTTTATATTTGATGTTACTGTTTAGTTCTAACATTACTGCGTTGCTATACAGGGTGATTCAGAACTTATCAAAAAAAAAAAAATTCTGTATGTACAGGGGATCCTTACAAATACAATTTTGTAAAGAAAAAATCAAAAAGGTCAGTTCGAAATTGATTTAAAAATACACTTCTGCACGGCACTGGAAACTGGTCCACTGTAAAACCTGACCTGGCACAATGCGACCGGTATGGCGGCGTTGTGTTTTTAAATAATAAAATCATTTGACATACCCGATGCTGCAACAGCAATTGTTAAAAATTTTATCCACTCACGTGTAAACACATTTGGGTCCGTCTTACTCACTTTCTACGAACTAACACAAATGATGTCTTGCTTCACCATAATACAAATACTTCACCATAATACAAATGTTGTCTTGCTTCACCATAAATTAAAACGATATCCATCAACTCTGAGTTGCTATACACGCAAGCCATTTTTGACACTAACTACTAAAAAACTGATGTAAATAACACAGATAACAGGTACAAACTACCGCAACGACGGATTTCAGTATTAGGAGTCACATGGCTGTCCACGCGTATTGCGAATGACGCTAGAGACTACAGTTGTCCAGCTATGTAGTGGTTTAATGTGCTATAACTTCAATAATTTTTTTCTCAGAAACTATAAGGATTTTACAAAATTTTTTTTTACAATATTGACTCTATTTCTCATGCCGCATCTATTCCCAAATTTTTTTGGAAAAGTTGTGAATCACCCTGTATATAAAGTATAACCATGTTCATATTTGCATTAATATGCTGAGTACGATCCTGTCGTGTGTTAACGACCCCTAGTCATTAGGATAGCTGTTCTTTACTTGATTGAAGAAGACTGGAAGTCTTAAGAGAGGAACACGGTGGTAAAGCTTCTATCTTCCCGAGCTACCCTACGTAGGTATGTGATGAAAAGAATAATATTGGGATGAGCTGAAAAAGTGGGAGTTTCGAATTTTTTATCTTACATTTTCTTATAGAAATTTTGTGTGGTTTTGGTTGGAAAAATTTGTTTCATTTCTAAATTTCAAGATTTTTTTTATTCCTTCCGCCATATTCAGATTTGTAATTAGAGAATTTATGTGTTTGTAATTTGCTTCTTTTCTCTTTTTGAGTCCTCAACCGATGTCATTCAATTTTTAAAAATCAACTAATACGCTAAACTAATCAATTCGAACAGACGAAAAAAATATTCGATGCGAAATGGATTTTGAAGGAGAAGACTTTTTAAAGTCTCATAATGAGTTTTGTGAGGGAAAAATCCAGGGAGACTAGTGTAGTCTCCATGGAAAAATCCTTCGTGACATATCATAATTTCAAATATAGTGACAAACCGTACTTTTAGGTTAGGATATCTCGAAAACCTGACGTGATGGAACAAATATGAGATTGAATTCGGATTAAGCGCTTCAAAAATAGGAAGTGAAGTGTTTTGTTCATCAGAAAATACAATTTTAAATAAAACTATCAGCTAAACTTCTACTAGATTAAAATTATATTTCAACCATTGTGTATTAAACAAATATTATTTATTATTATTATTTTAGAATTTAGGGGTTATGCAGACAGATTACAGTGCAGCGTATTCCGCTGTATTTCTGGTGGCCTATAAACAGGCGCAACTTTGATTTGCCAGAAAATAGTAAGGTGGCCATATTCCTGGCCGAGAAATAGTGAAATTTCTGGCGTTTTTAGGTACTGAAATCTTTAAAAGTAAAACGTGTAGAACAAAAGTAAGCACAAAAATAAAATCCTTGATGATTTGTTTATTCATTGTTACCATATAAATTTACTCAAATAAAATAATAACTAAAAAAAAGCGTTTGTTTTCTGTTATCCTAACCCCACATTTTAAGAATTATTTTCACGTACTTATAAATAAAAGTAAACAATTTTATATGTAGGACTAAGCAAGTAAATGTTATAAGAATATTTACATGTGGAATTATATATAAAAAAGCTAGTATTTTCGTAGATTTCAGTACCTAAAACCTTGATGGTTTGATCGTTTTTTGCACCTGTTTATTCGTTTTACTGCGGCGTCTTTGAAAATAACCAGATGGCATGACATAACATTCCTATTATTTGATAAGCTTTAGATTATTCAGTTATTTAAATCGGTTCCTTAAAATGTTTTGAAAGGCATGCTGCTTCCTTCGAAAAGCGACTACTGGTAATTAGATCACAAACCATATCTAGTGTCTGTTTACTTTGATATTGGCAATTTTAATAAATATTTTCAGAACAATAATTTGTTTACAGATAGATACAAATCCAAATTTATGTGTCTTTTGAGGATTACTCAATATTTTGCAATAAAATTTGATGTAGATATGACAGCGGATAGGATAGGATTGTTGGTTACTTTGGTAACTTTTATGTTAGATTGTGAATATACATTTAATAAGCAGATTATATAATTGACATAAATATATTGCATGTTGACAAAGCTGTACAGCAAATAGATATTAAATTGACGATTGTCTTGAATTATTTTTAATATTAAACTTGTGATATCTCTAATCGTAAATTGTGTAGAGGAATTTGCACGAGAGTCACCAAGGTTATTCTCGATTATGTCGTATGAGATACAGGGTGTTTACAAACTAGGGGAGGATTTTTTAATAAGTAGAATGCATTAATGAATAATCAGTAATTAAAATTCATTTTTAAATTAATACTAATCAAAATTATTAAAATTTGCTGGCAATTTTTGGAATCCCTCCCTGCATAAAAAGAAGTAAATACAGTTCAAATTGTGAAAAAAGTGCAACACAAATTTATAAAAATTTTACTAAAACTTGAATTCATCATTGAAGGCAATAACTACACATCAGTCTCTGTGTATTTCATTTACAAATTTCCTAGTTTTATATTAACCACAAGTCATTCTCGTTTATTTTTTTTGACATTTTTGTCTAAATTTCTAAAGACACTTTTTACTAAACAAGAAATAATTGCTACTATCGCAAATAAAACAACAGCTATTGTGAGTATTACATCCAGCAGTAGCCTCTGGTACCACTTCAAATTCAGCGCGGGTGACCTGTAGTGTGGCGCCCCTTTATGTCTGATGACGTATTCGATCCAAAACATCGCCTCATCGAGTTGCTTCACAGGTAGGTCATGCATTACCCTTGAACGCATTTTCGCGTTGTCTCTGTACCTAAAATAAAAAGTTAATGATTTATCTGGATTAATCATTGATTACTTATTATACAGGGTGATTCACAACTTATTTGAAAAAATTTGGGAATAGATGCGTCATGAAAAACGGAGTAATAGTTTCCGAGAAAAAAATTACTGAAGTTGTAGTATTGTCAACCTTTACATCGCTGGGCTGAATACTGAAAACCGATTTTAGTATGCGAGTATTGTTGCGATAGTGTTTACATTAGTTTTTCAAGTGTCAAAAATCGCTTACGTGGATAGCAACTCGGAGTTGATGGATATAGTTTTAATTTATGGTGAAGCAAGACAACATTTGTATTATGGTGAAGCATTTGTGTTGCAAATATTTTTTCATTGTGTCTGTATTATTCTTACTTTGGATTGTTTATCAACTCTTTCAAAGCCCATTCGAACTTCTCTTCCGTGAGTTGCGTGAAAGGGATGCTAAGTGCGAAACCGTGACGAACAGCGTCATTAATATTCTTGTTTTGGTCCCAGTAAACTGGCAGTCCCAAAACAGGAACACCATGATAGATTGCTTCTATTTTTCCTAGTAATCCCACATGGGTGATGAAGGCCACGACGTTTGGATGAGCTGGAATAGGGAGTACAGTTTAGCTTGAAAAGTGCACCTATCGATAAAAAATATTAAGTCTTTATCAAATATTAGATATTTTTATTTCACAAAGTAAACATCAGTAACATACAAACATAATTATTAATATATCATATTAACATTATTTAGAGATATTGAAAATAATATTAAAACTAATAAAAGTAAATTTTTGCAACTTGTAATTAATATGTAAAAAAAGGAACATATTATGTAATATCTGATATGTTTGATAATAATGAAAGTGTACAAAACAGTGATAATAATGATATTGACACTAGATAATTTGTCTAATAATTTTTTTCAAAAATAAATTATTAAATAATAAATAAAAAGATGCAGAATTAATTTGGTAGGTAACTATTGAAAAATAGTAAAAAGTGTTATAAACTAGTTAAACAAAAAATGATCTATATAACTATTATACAGGGTGTCCCTGCAAAGGATGAACAACGCTTGACCACAGGTTCCTTGGATGAAAACAAGACTATTTAGCCTAACTTACCTATATACAAAAGTGCACGCCTACTGAGATACAGCCTTCTAAATATACAACAGATAACTTAGTTTTTTTCAAATAATTTGAAAACTGTTTTTCTTAGAAACTTCAAATTTGGTACACATATTTTTTTTATATAAGGGCAATGCAAATATAGAATTTGGTGAGAATACATATACAGGATGTTCTCTTTCTAGTGCCTGTGCGCCACTGGCTATCCCGTAACTTTTTTGTATGTACGCCAATCTCGACAGAATTTATATTTTTAACAATAATCACTATTTTAGAAGATTTTTTGTCTCTTACAAAATTTTGATATCGTTTATGGATTTCGAGTGAAATTGGCATTTTTTACACATTAAATAATATAAAATCAGTTTAAGATAAATAGAACATTCTAGTACGAGGTGCCATATAACAGAGAAACAAATTCATAACAATAATTAAAAGGTTCTGTGTCAAGCTAGCTGTGATTTAATTTTAGCTTACTTTGTTTTTTATTGCAATTTATACTTTTGCTGAACAAACTGATATGTTAGTAGTTTTGGGTTATTGTGAAGGAAATTGTTGTGCTACTGTTCGAACATATGCTGAAAGATTTCCTAATCGAAGAACTCCAAATCACAAAACATTTGCTAATGCGGAGAGACGCCTTCGGGAAACAGGACGTTTTTTACCTGTAACATTAAATCGTGGATAATGTACGGGCGGAATTATTCAGCTGGAGGAACAAATTTTGGAAAGGGTCGAAGAAATTCCTCAGGTAAATAAAAGGCGTTTAGCGGCAGAGGTTGGCTTTCAAAAAGTTCCTTTAATAGAGTATTAAAAGACCAGTTATTACAGGTTACAGGTATTAGAGGGTACCTACATGTAGGTATTACAGGTTATTAAAGGTCTAACAGGTGGATAGGTAGAGGAAATAGGAATACTTTAAATTGGCCACCTCGATCCCCGGACCTAAACCCATGTAATTATTTCATTTGGGGAGCGTTGAGGACCACAGTTTAAAATAACTTTTCAATAAATACAGAAAACGAATATGGGAAAGAATACAACATGGAATTAATGTTATGAGAGGTAATGCACAATTATTTGATAATTTCTAATTTTCGAAGAACTAATGTTTGCGTTTAAGCACAAGAAAGTAACTTTGAGCATTTACTGTAATATTATTTTAATGTGATTACAAATATCAGTTTATTTAAAATGTTAATGTTGCCTTTCTTACATTATTAGTTGATATTGTTTATTTAAAATATTAGTGTTGATTTTTATTTTATTGATTGATAATACTAATACCAAAAATGTGTAGTTATTGTTTTAATGTCACATTTTTTCATTATTATTCCCTGATTTGAGGCTGCAGTTATAAATTATTTTTTATAAGTCGGAATTTTTGCCTATATTTAATGTATAAAAAACGCGAATTTTACTCGAAATCCATAAACGATATCGAAATTTTGTAAGAGCAAAAAAATCTTCTAAAATAGTGCTTATTTTAAGAAATATAAATTCTGTCACTGACATACACAAAAAAGTTACAGGACAGCCAATGGCGCACAGGCACTAGAAATAGAACATCCTGTATATGTATTCTCACCAAATTCTATATTTACATTGACCTTATATAAAAAAATAAGTGTACCAAATTTGAAGTTTCTAAGAAAAACCGTTTTCAAATTATTTGAAAAAACCTAGGTTATTTGTTCCATATTTAGAAGGCTATATCTCAGTAGGCGTGCACTTTTGTATATAGGTAAGTTAGGCTAAATAGTCTTGTTTTCATCCAAGGAACCTGTGATCAAGCGTTGTCCATCCTTTTCAGGGACACCCTGTATATTAATTGGTCCACCTGTTGAATGGCGTATCCAATAAATAAATAGATTAATATTTACCTAGAGCATCTTGCTGAGGCAACCAATTCAATATCATTACGTTGTCGGGCTTGCCGGGTAACTCTGTTTCAAATTTCCACAACACCTTCTGCTTCATTTTGGAAAATACTTTAAGAACGGCCTGTTTTTTCGCCTGGGTAAAGTCAGCGCTCTTCAGATTAGATCCCATAGAGAAAACTATGGCTCCATCCTTAGCGCTGTCCAAAAATTCCTGAATATCTTTGGGTAGAGGTGTAGGGGGTAACAAATGGTAACCTGCTATTTCCTTCATGTTAGGTTGAAGCGGGGAAGGGTCCCTTACGCTTACGTGAGAGGTAAGGAGAAGGAAACTGGCGTTGTACAGGATATCTCTAAGATAAGGCGCTCCAGGTACAGTCCTTTGTAAAATATCATTTTGGTTTGGTATACTTACGAGCTGAACGTATAGTTCTCCCACAATGTCATAGTAGACGTTGAGTATTCTTTCCCAAAATGTCATGTCTGACCCGAAGTCTGCTAGTAAGTTGGGAACGTATGTAGGTTGGGAGGGATTGGCGAAGAGGTGGTTGTTGAAGACCGTTGGAGGACCAGGCGCCAGAATAACTGAAGGACATTTGAATTTGTGCTGGAATATCGCCATGGCTTCGTTCATGAAGTGCTCTATTAGCACAAGGTCGAATTGTTCATTGGATTGGAGAAGCGTTTGGACTTCCTTAACCTTCAAAACGCTCTCGGTGTAAGAAGCACCGAAATCGGATACCCATTTCAACTGTCCGATGTACGACATCGTGCCCATTTCGTAAAGTTGTTTCTTTTTCTCTAAAATAATAAAAACCGCATAGATGTAATTAATTAATTAATTTCTAACCCAAAATAATCGAGAAACATAAAAATCAATTTTTTTCAAATATTTAATATCCATATATCGTCTTAATCTGTAACGACAACAATATCTGACGCAAAAATTTTGGCATTTTGGGAAACGATTCTGTATGATTTAAAGTAATTTATTGGATAATTTTATTTCTAAAAACATAGTAGGCGTTGTCAAGATCAAAAAATTATTTTTTGTGTAGATAAAGATCTTTTTAATCTAAGTTATTCCCAATTATATTGTCCATATACCTTGTTTGAAGTCTTCCATATTTTTTGATTTGACAAATTGTTGAAGATCAAAACAAAATCCTATTATCACGAAATTTGGACATTAATAATATAAGTTTCAATTTTAAAGAACTTTTACCTATTTTGCAAAAAAGGTAATTCAACATATTTACTACGGAGAAACTGAAAAAAAGTCAGTTACTTCCAATTTTGGAATATGAAAATAGATTTAAATTTTGAACATGAAATTTTTTTATACAGGGTGGACAATGAAAATGATGGACAACGCTTGACCACAGGTTCCTTGGATGAAAATAAGACTATTTAGCCTAACTTACCTATATACAAAAGTGCACGCCTACTGAGATATAGCCTTCTAAATACAGAACAGATAACTTAGTTTTTTTCAAATACTTTGAAAACCGTTTTGCTTAGAAACTTCAAATTTGGTATACATATTTTTTTATATAAGGGCAATTACATTGCAATGTAAATATAAAATTTGGTGAGAATACATATACAGGATGGTCTATTTCTAGTGCCTGTGCGCCACTGGCTATCCCGTAACTTTTTTATGTGTACGACAATGACGACAGAATTTGTATTTTCAAAAATAAGCAATATTTTAGAAGATTTCAGCCCCTTACAAAATTTTGATATCGTTTATGAAATTCGAGTAAAATTGGCATTTTTTACACATTAAATAATATAAAATCAGTTTAAGATAATTAGAACAGTCTAGTACGAGGTGTCATTTATTTATTTATTTATTTATTTATTTATTTATTTATTTATCACATTTGGAATGCAAACAGGCTTGCTGCCCAAAACTGCATCCACTAATACAATTGTGAACATAGTGTAAACAAAACAAAAAAAAAAACTAACAGGAAATGGATACATCAGTGAAAAAATGTACAAAAATAAGTAAAAAGTTAATTAAAGGAACTGAATATTCCTAATAAATCTTTTGAAACTGCTAAGAGTAGTATTAAAAATATCAATATTAGAGTCGACAAAGTACAAATTATAATTAACAGTCATTCTGTACAATGGACTATTTAGTCCGAGATTGGTATGTTGGGTTGATATGCTAAATAAATTAGTCGTCCTCGTATTTCTAGAAGGAACATGAAAATTCAGTAAAGAAATTAAATAGGGACAGTCTAATAAATTATTCAATAATTTAAATAAAATAATAAAATCAGTGTGGATCCTTTTTTGTTCCAGAGGGACGATATTAAATTGTTGTTTAGTAGCTGATATGTCATCAACATTATAAATACCGTTGACCCTGAGATTAAGGTAACGAACAAATCTATTCTGGACTCTTTCCAATCTTAATTTGTATATGTTATAATTCGGACTCCATTCTGTCATATAACAAAGAAACAAATTCATAACAACAATTAAAAGGTTCAGTGTCAAGCTAGGTGTGATTTAATTTTATCTCAGTTTGTTTTTTACTGTAATTTATACTTCTGCTGAACAAACTGATACGTTATTAGTTTTGGGTTACTGTGAAGGAAATTGTTGTGCTACTGTTTGAACATATGCCGAAAGATTTCCTAATCGAAGAATTCCAAATCATGAAACATTTGCTAATGCGGAGAGACGCCTTCGGGAAACAAGTCGTTTTTTACCTGTAACATTAAATCGTGGATAACATACGGCTGGAACTATTCAGCTGGAGGAACAAATTTTGGAAAGGGTCGGAGAAATTTCTCAAGTAAATACAAGGCGTTTAGCGGCAGAGATTGGCTTTCAAAAAGTTCCGTTAATAGAATATTATTACAGGTTACTACCCTAACAGGTGGATAGGTAGAAGAAATAATGCCTCTTTAAAGTGGCCACCTCGATCTACGGATCTAAACCCATGTAATTATTTCCATTGGGGAGCGTTGAGGACCACAGTTTATAACTTTTCTGTAAATACAGAAAACGAATAATGGAAAAGAATATAACATGAAATTAATGTTATGAGAGGTAATGCACAAATTATTGGATAAAATTCATTTTAATTTTCGAGGAATTAATAGTTGCGTTTAAGAACAAGGAAGTCACTTTGATTATTTACTGTAATATTACTTTAATGTGATTACAAATATCAATTTAGGTTTATTTAAAATGTTTATTTTTTTTTACATTATGAGTTGATATTCTTTATTTAAAATATTAGTGTTGATTTTAATTTTATTGATTGATACTAAGAATAAAAATGTATAGTATTTTTTTAATGTGACGATTTTTCATTGTTGTTCCCTGCTTTGAGGCTGGAGTTATAAATTATTTTTTACAAATCGGAATTTTTGCCTATATTTAATGTATAAAAATGCCAATTTTACTCGAAATCCATAAATGATATCAAAATTTTATAAGAGCAAAAAAAATCTTCTAAAATACTGCTTATTTTTGAAAATACAAATTCTGTCGTCATTGTCGTACACATAAAAAAGTTACGAGATAGCCAGTGGCGCACAAGCACTAGAAATAGAACATCCTGTATATGTATTCTCACCAAATTTTATATTTACATTGCCCTTATATAAAAAAATATGTATACCAAATTTGAAGAAAAACGGTATTCAAATTATTTGAAAAAAACTAGGTTATCTGTTCTATATTTAGAAGGCTATATCTCAGTAGGCGTGCACTTTTGTATATAGGTAAATTAGGTTAAATAGTCTTATTTTCATCCAAGGAACCTGTGGTCAAGCGTTGTCCATCCTTTTCAGGGACACCCTGTATATTGTATGAATAAGGCATTTTACCTACCCTGAAAGTATATCTATGTTGTTCCTGATAAGGCTTAGCTTTCTTTCACAGAGAAAATTCATTACGAATATTTTTTATCCTACAGAATTGATCACTAAAACTATAAATTTCCGCACAAAAATTTATTGTCAGAGACATCGATTGTTAAGACTATGTTTAACACCCTGTACATATTAAATATTGCATAAAAATTGCGTAATGATACATAATGAATACATGAGAAGTTAGCCATTTGTGTTGCAAAATTAGTAAGTAATATCCAAAATCATGCATTTATTTTATTATACAGTGTCCCGTTCATGTCTCAAAAAAAAATTGTGTGCAAGTTCATCATGGGAAAATAATGGGGGTAGTTCATATAACGTTTTTTATAGGAACTTGTCATGTTATTTTAACGTCCCTTGTACAAATCCGAGAACAGGGGTCACGCTTAAATGGGAGACAATTGGGACGCGTTTTTTGACGTCTAAGAAACTAATTGATATTAAGCGATTTTTTTTCCAAAAAACAGATTACGTATTCTCGTTCAGAACGCCTTATCACCAAGTTTCATCAAATTCGATACATTTTTAGGCGAGTACTACTTGGCAGTATATTGCATTAATAAAAACAGTAGTATCACAGTTAGATAGTTTTTTACCCTATATTCTAAAAAAAAAAATTTTGAAATCGGCCAAAATATAAAGAAGTATCACATTTAAGTGCGACACTCTGTACATATAAGCTCGGGATATTTATTTTTGCATTGCACCTAAAGTAAAGATTGGCTGAGAAAAGGTCATATCATTATATAGTTCTAAATGTATAAATAATTACAATCTAATTTGATATAACTGTTTGTAGGGTTCAAATTTGTTTTTATTTCATACTTATTTGTCGGAAATAGAAGCGAAATAGCTTTGACAGATTGAAATTATTAAGAAATTGGAGTAGAATTTTTATTATTTTATTTTTAAATTACTTAATTTTATAATCACCTCAAGTAAAATTAAAAAATGGTATTAATATCAAACAAGATATCAAAAATTTGTGTTTTTACCCCTGCCTTTTTCATTTTTGTACCTTTGTTCTGATAAACAAGAAAATCCTCTCTTGTGGTTCATAATAAGCTGAAAATTTCTATTCTAACTTCGTCTTTAAAGATAAACTATTAATATTCTCAATTTTACGGGTATATCTAAATTAATTTCTATACAATGTACAATTTTTAACACCCAACACACACATTTTGCAAAAAAAATAATTTTTACTGCATTATAGAGACAATTTATATCAAAAATCTTTTTATGTAATTATTGTGCTTTTCTAACTTGACTGATTTTGTAGTTCCTTAAATTTGTTTTGTATTTTATACGAACGCGAAAAATGTTTTAACAGCAAAGTTTTGAAAGATGAAATAAAAACAACGAAATGTCGACAATGTGTAACAGTGGTTATTTGTTATACTTTTTGACCCAATCTAGCTCAAAGGAGAAAGCAAGAAACTGGTTGCAACTCCTCGTATTATTGCAGTCCATGGAAAAAACGATTTTATCTTACAATTCAGTACATCTGTGGGTAGGTATATCATTATTTCAAAACACACATATCTCCTTTTTGCATCGAATCTTCAATTCCTTAAAGTTGCTATACAAAAATATTAAAATTAATCTGAAAACTTTAATTTTTTCAAAACATTTGTCGCCTTAACAATTTTACATACATCCACGCTTCTTTAGAAAGTTGCAACTATATTTTAAACAGAACTACTCACCTTCCAAATCTCCCTTAATTTCGGCGACTGAGATCTCCCTCAAGTTTTTAATGGGCTTCTTTTGCGGATAAGCATTGATGAGTGTCACCTCGTGACCTCTGTCTGCCAGTTCTTTGGCCAGCCGGAACCCCAGGGTAAAATGACTGTGAGCACCCATCGAGAAAACGGCCAGGATTTTCGCCCCATGGCTTAGAGTAACTAATGCGCTGGCTGTTAGAACAAGCACGGGAAATGTATGCCGCATGATTTAGACTGCTTTACTGACGTTGTGACGATGACACTGTTGATTTGCCCCTTCTGTGATGCCTGATTATCTGTTCTAGACTAAATTACTGATACACTGGGAAAACAAAGTGATTTGTAGTAGATAAACAAGTGTGTATCAAAATATTGTTTACTTTTGATAGAGTGGAGTTTTTTTTAGTAAAATTAGCAAATAACGTATTTAAAAAAATAAAATTTTCAGTTTCGGTAATTGTTATACTCCAACTATTACTGTAACTACTACTGTAAAAGGCAAATTCATTTTAGTTTATTAGCTTGTTAATTGTTAACTTTATGGAAATGTGAGAGAAATTCAAAATAATTCAGTACCAAATTCGATCTTTATGGCTTTGTTAATTGACCCACCTAATATTTACTAAACTAAATTCTAAATAACTTAAAAAAATATTTGATCCTTTATAAAAAGGCACTTTACGTACACAGTATGGAGAAATGTGTTTTCAAACTTAGAACAATTTTGAAGTTTTTTTTTAATTAAATTTTTTACTTTATACTTTACTTACTCAAAGAATGTTTTTCTGTTTGAGACTATTCATATTTAATTTTTCTGAAAAAAAATTGGTACTACACCATTACCTACGTAAGGTGCCGATAAATTGTTTTTTTTATACCATGTAAATACAAGTTAAATAAGGTTAAATAATAATCAGTAATAAAGTGACTTACCAATGGTTGGTATGGAAAAGGAAAAACTTAATTTCACTTTTCTCGTGATCGGCACTACGCTTTTGTATAATTATGTATATCGCATCACATGGGCTCTTCGGCGTGTCTATCTCTGCCACTGTCGATCCGTGCCGCTTATTTGGTAGTCGTAAAATTAAACAAACTAAATGTGAGGGCTCGTATTTACATGTGCAATTAAATATAATTTTATTTTAATAGTATTATTCTTATTATTTTAATAGTCCTCGAAACAAAATTAAACCCATGATTAAAAAAAGAAAAAAGTAATTACAGTAAAAAATACTTATCACTAATGTATGTATAAAGGGTAGACAACGGAACACAGATAGTTTATAGTTATTTTGTTTTTTAAATATTGTAACACAATATCGAATGAAGTTTTTATATTTTTAAAGTTTTTCCCAGTTAGAAAAAAATTTTTTGTCTATTTTTGCACAATTAAATTAATTATATTAATGTACATATCTTCTCAACATTCATTCATGTGAGAATTATTTGAAGTAATATTTTTTCTGGTGTGCATGGATTTAATCTTGGCAAACCTAATTAAATCAAAACTAACGTTAAACTGTCATTAAACAAAAAACAATTTAACATAGGTACACATTACATACCTACTCGTATATATAATGATAAAATAAAATTAAATTCTAATTAATCGTTCGGTAGACTTATTTTTTATCGGGCTATTGGGTATATTAGAGATTAACAGATTCAGTAATTATCTTCTTAAATTAATCATTATGTGATGTCTGTAAGGAATTTAAAAATAAAGTCTGACTACTTTATCACTTTGCGACATTGAATTGCGCAATTCGCTCTGAAAAAAAAAAAGATTTGGAATTAATAATATATTTATTTGCGTATACTTACGATTAAAATTTGTTTGCTTAAAATAAATGATTTTTGTTGAAAGTGATTTTACTTAGTTCAAGATTATGGCACTAGAGCATTAAGGATATATTTGTCAGGAACAATGGGCAAAATTTTTAAATAAATAACAAATAAATATAAAATACAAGTAAATTTATAGCACGAATAAAAAAAAATAACGTTAACTTTGAAATGTTTATAAATGAAAATAGAAATAATAGTTTTATAATATTAATAATAATATAATACATTATGTCTGCTTGGAAATGAAAGAGAGTAATAAAACCCCGAGATAAGAACCGGCCATGGGCGTGGTAATATTTCGTTTCAGGTAATTATCGGGTAACACTATGCTAACAAAAATGACAGGGATTGGAAAATCGACTATCTACAGACTTTTAAAGGAAACAAAAGATGAACAAGATACTGTAAATCCCCCAAAATCATCTACAGGGAGGTCAAAAGTCGTTATAGATGATTTCTTCAAAAATGTCATTCGCAGAAAAGTACACTCATTTTATTTTAAAAAAGAAATACCAACGATAAACAAAATTTTTAGTGAACTTTCAGAGGACAACGATTTGCCAAAAATCAGTAGAAGCAAATTATGGGCCGTCTTACGAGAGTTGAATTTTTGCTGGGAAAAGCAGAACAGGAAGTCAGTTCTTCTTCTTTTATTACTAATTTTATCGTGCGATCGATATTTTTCAAGTTAAGGGGGAAAATAGTGACAAAGTATAATTATTGAATTATCTCGTTTGTTATTGACTATACGAAATAAATGTACATAAACAAAGTTGGAAAGAATTATATTTTCTACAATTTCGATCACTTTGATTTTTTCGCTACTACCAATATTTAAGGTCCTACGCTTGCGGTAAAGACGCGAGCGTAGGACCTTGCGGGAGTTGGTTTCAAAGGAATTGTTTTTGCTCAATATCTCGGCCATTTTCAACTTTACAACAAAAATAGTAAGAACTTAAGTTGTTGCAAATGCGATTTTCTACAACTTCTTTCGTTACAAATTTTATCGTGCTATCGATATTTTTCAAGGGGCAAAATAGTGACAAAGTATAATTATTGAATTATCTCGTTTGTTATTGACTTTACGACATAAATATACATAAAAACAAAGTTGGAAAGAATTATATTTTCTACAATTTTAATCTCTTTGATTTTTTTGCTACTACCAACACTTAAGGTCCTACGCTTGCGGAGACGTCAGGCCTATGGAATGTTGATCCCTTGAGTTTAGTTAGGCTTGCCATAGGCGTAGGACCTTAAATTTTGGTAGTAGCGAAAAAATCAAAGTGATCAAAATTGTACAAAATATAATTCTTTTCAACTTTGTTTATGTACATTTATGTCGTAAAGTCAATAACAAACGAGATAATTCAATAATTATACTTTGTCACTATTTTCCCCCTTAACTTGAAAAATATCGATCGCACGATAAAATTTGTAATAAAAGAAGTTGTAATAAATCGCATTTGCAACAACTTAAGTCCTTACCATTTTTGTTGTAAAGTTGAAAATAGCCGAGATATTGAGCAAAAACGATTTTTCCTTAAATTCAAAATGGCGGCTGACGCAGGGGTGGAATTCAGTCGCGATTCTGAATTTACAGTACTATTGACCCCCCCTAAAGGTTAGAACAATAAAATTGTGGTCCCCAATTTTTTCCCGGTTAAATGACAACCCGACTGGGTTAAATTTGTATAAATATGAGTCTATAAAATTTTGTGAAGTTGGCGTAACGCTTTCTTGAAGTATTGAAAACATTGATATTATTTTAATTTGAAGGTCTACTCGTATATCCCCAAAACGTGGAATTCTGGATCAAAATTTATAAAAAATATTTGATATACAGGCTTTCGTGGCAGTTGTCAACTATGTAAGATGATCCCCGGCCAGGAAGGCTTTCGACTTCAACTGATCATTCTTACGTTCAGTCAAAGAAGTGTTTATTTAGAGCCAACAAGGTTTGTTTATTGAACTCTTTGTCTAAAAATAGGTTTCTTTTTCGTTGGATATTTCTTTTTAAGTGTAAGATGTAACTCTCTTTATAACATACACACAACCTTAAAAATATGGCATGTTATTTTTAACGAACATAAATTATTCGGAGGTAGAAAATCTGCAATGACAATATTTCAACTTTTTTAATGTTTGATCGTGTCAAGCGATATATAATGTCTAAAGTCTAAAGTAAATTGTTTGCTTTATAAATAACTGAGCCTTAATTTTTAATTTACAGATTCATTTTCATAATTTTTTAATTTGAAAATTTTTACTTCGCATTTTTCGCCAAAATAAGCATAATAATAAAGCACTTTTCCCTGTTAGAATAATAAAAGTAATTTGATAATACTGTTTTATTTATTCCACAATAGTTATGTATCTTCAACACAGTGTAATGAACAATATATGTATATATGTACAATTATAGTTTATCGCTAAGAGGATAGTTGGGCATGGGCAAAAAATAATATTTTATATACATTAACACCTAGATAATAAAAACATTATTCCTTACTTAGTTTAGCTTAAACGCATATTATCACAATATGAGTTCATTATTTTTTTATCGATTTAATTTAAAGCAATATACAATTATCAGGTCTATACAAATATGTCTAACATTGATAACTAACTTTTCGTAAAATATGTAGGTTTGATATCTTAATACTTATACTTTTCAAATATAAATAATACATATTAGTTGTAAATATATTATTTACATACGATATCCCTTAAATGTCTAGATACACTTATCTCTTAGATTTTTAGGACTATTATGATACAATTTTACGTACTTTTTCGCACCCTGCGATTCGCTTTTTTATAAAGGATGTCTCAGAACCTGCACGACAAGCGCAGTCTGAGTTGGTGCACAAAATCCATAAAACAATCAATGTGACCTTTTAAAATAGTAAACCTACGCCACTGCTTAAAAAGTATTTGTATTATGATGAATACTAACTGAATTATACAGGATGAGTTAGATTTGACGTGAGACCAAGAAGATTGTGGCAGTACTTCTGAAAATAAATCGGGTGTTTCGTAGTTTTTTCTAAATATGTTTCCTCTGCGCTAAAATTGAAAAAAAGTATATTATGCAAAACATATGAATATATGTTGTTTTTCCACGAGTCGCTTCTACTCACGAATAATCAATGCTTAGTTTAGTTCAAAATTAATTATAATGCAGAACATTATTAAAAATTTTTTAGTTATTTTCACCTAACAACAAATGTATTCTATTCAAAATTACCGTTGTTGCTTTGAAGATCTGTAGAGTAAAATATTATCCCTTTATTTCAATTTGTTATTAATCGTCACAAAGCATACACTTGGTTTGTATTAGTTATTTAATATACAGGATGACTCACAACTTATCCAAAAGGGATTTTTTTTTGTAAAATCCTTATAGTTTCCAAGAAAAAATTATTGAAGTTGTAGTATTTTCAACCCTTACATCGTTGGGCTACTGTCACTAGCGTTGTGCGCTGTGCGCAATGTACTCTCTTTCCATGTGGCCCTAGGCGATTCCGTATACTGAAATTTTTTTGCGATAGTGTTTACATTAGTTTTATAAGTGTCAAAAATGGCTAGGTAGTATAGCAACTGAATATCGTTTTAATCAATATTTGTGTTATGGCGAAGCATTTGCGTAATGTGAAACAAGATAACATTTGTGTAGTTCGTAGCAACTGGGTAAAACTCTTGTAGGTCCTCAGGTAACGGTTTAGCGTAAGACGTGGCACCTACTATCTGACTTTTTTTATGTTGGGTTACATTGAGGAAGGGTCCTTCAGACCTATATGCGACGTGAGGAGCAGCAAGCTGGTATTGTAAAGTATATCTCGAAGATCAGCTGCTCCAATTATAATTCTTTCGTATTGCTTTTGCTTCGTTCATAAAATTTTTGTAAGTACGAGATCAAATTGTTTGTCGGAGTGTAAGAGTTTCTGAACTTCTCTTCGACCTTTAAAATATCTTCAGTGTAAGTAGATACCCATGATAGTTCCTATGTACGACATTGTACCCGTTTGGTAGAGCTCTGTCTTTTTCTCTAAAAAGCCAGAAATATGTAATACTATAATTTTGTTTGTCATTGATACAAGGAAGATGAAAAATACTACCCAAATTTTTTTTGTTCTCCTATTGACTGCGACTAGTTTACGACTAGTTTCAACTAGTTTGATAATTGCATCGGAAACACAAACTGAAGTAATTAACTTTGTAGTAAAGAAATTTCTACGAACGTCTCATTTAATGGTTATTCTTCAATTGTTATTTCAATTTCGAAATGCACATGTACCGAAAATTGATATTTTTTAGGCACATGTGTGTAAATGATTATATTGTTTGTACAAACATCTCGATATAATATATCATTTTATGCTGCATGACGTTGACAACTCGAATAAATAAGTTATGTTCATATACTAAAGCAGCAACTAAAGGATGTTTGTAGAAAAAAATACTCCTGATTCGCAATATGATGCGTAAAATGCTATTATTTATGACTTGTCACCATTTTTTAGTATTTTTAACAGAAATTATTATGCCTTTGTTATATCTATGTATTTTCAGTTAAAATGTATTACACTGTATTTCAATAAGTCTATAATTGTGTCTTAATAATGGGTCAGATAATATTCTCTGGAAAAATGTGTGTTTAATTGTGTATTTTTATATATGATTTTATGTATACAGGATGATCCGTTTTGGATGTCAAGGATGTTTTTAAAGCGAAAAGAGACAGTTTCTATACTACGTATTCTCGACAAGCTCTCTTCAAGAGTTTTTCAGTGAATATATTGTATCTCGTTCTTCAGAACTTTTACCTTATCAGTGTTGCCAGCTGGTGTCTGTCTTAGTGAAACTGCAAAGAAAAATAATTTTGTAAAAACAGGTTGCTTTTCTATGATTTTACTACGTTAACGAAGCGCCGAATTGTAAGTAAAATTAAAGTAAATATGTTTTAAAATACATTTTTTTTTGTAAAATGTCCATAATAACAAGTAAATAAAAATACTCCTTAATTTAATAGATTTGAGTTGTCCCTTTAAATAAGTTTTCAATAAAAAGTATCTGCTGCTATTCAGAAAAGTTCAAGAAAAGTGCACAGGGACATATTTAAGAAAGTTAAAATGTATATATTATTAAAAAGTGATGAAATTCAAAACAAAATATTATATGCTTCTACACTTTTTCTCTTATCATCAGGTGAACAAGTGCTAGACATTTTAAATTAATCCAAAACAACATACAACAGCAACAAAATTAAAGCGCGAATAATACGCACGAAATTAAAAACTATTATATGTACATTGTGATGTACGGTTTCGTATGAAAGCATGTTATTGATGGAGATTGCGCCGTTCGATTCGTTTTGATTGACCAATAGTTTTGGCGATATGTGCTTGATCATTGCAAGTTCACATTGCTTTACACCTGAGTTGTATGATATAACAGTATACTGGTAGACGGGCAAAAAAAAACAAATGGTCAATATTTATTTAGTTTTCAGTGTATCGGTATGAGGTGTTTGTATTAGGCAACTTTCTGCCTAAAGCAGGCACTAGTTTTTACTGGTAACTGAAACAAAATTTTGTGTCTTTGTATAGTGCAAGTATACAGGGTGATTCACAACTTATCCAAAAAAAATTTGGGAATAGATGCGTCATCCTAAATTTTTTTTGTAAAATCCTTAAAGTTTCCGAGAAAAAGAAATTATTGTAGTTTTAGTATTTTCAACCTTTAAATTGTTGGGCTATTGTAGTCTCTAGCGTCATTCGCGTTGTGTGCTGTGCGATTCCGAATACTGAATTTCAATTTTAGTATTATCGTTGTTGCGATAGTGTTTACATTAGTTTTACAAGTGTCAAAGATGCCTTACTTGTATAGCAACTCGAAGTTGATGGATCAATTTAATTTAGGGGGAGACAAGACAACATTTGTGTTAGTTTGTAGAAAATGGGTAAGACGGGCCCAAATGTGTTTACACGTCGGTGGTCAAAATTTTGAACAGTTGTTGTAACATCAGGAATGGCAAAGTATTTTATTATTTAAATCCACAAATAAATTTTAATTTTATTAATTAATAGATGTTATAAAATTTTATTTTATTTTTTGTCCATTCATTTGTTATTATTTGCCACCGTGCCGGTCGCCGACTGCCAAAGTCAGGTTTTACAGTGGACCAGTTTCCAGTGCCGTGCGGAAGTATATTTTTAAATCATTTTCGAACTGCCCTTTTTGATTTTTTTTCAAAATTGTATAATTGCATAAGAGTCCCCTCTACACTCAAATTTTTATTTTTTTTTGGATGTTCTGAATCACCTTGTATAAATGTGGTCATTCTTGGTAAAAAATACAAGCGAGTGTTTTTAAAGGTCGTTTGAGTATAACAATAAGATTTTGTTAAAGATGTTTGAGAGAAGGAACTCAAAGATCGTACAATCCCAACAAAGCCGTTGTCGGTACTGATATATTGGTACTGTCTATTATTATCATGTTTATTAAAAGTTGTGTTAATTGCAAAGTAGTAAAAGAAATTGTTAATAAAAGTGTGCAACAAACATGTTTATTTAACACTGGACTGGACTGTCACTTTAGATAATATTTAATTATGTACAAAACATGTTTCATTGAAATTGGGTTCATTGATAAGAAGGTTCATCCGAATTTAATTAGTTCACAGCTAAATTTATAATTTTCTTAAAAACACATGTATAACCAGTGATATGAGTAACTGCTTTAATTTAATAAAGAAGCAGTTCCGTGTGTTTGTTTTTTATTTGATTCTGTCAAATCAAAAGAAGAAAATTTTATTTAAAGTTTGTTTTCTTCTTAAATTTGTACGAGTCCAGAGGCGTTTTTTTTTCCGGTAATTTAATGAAAAATAATAAATTCAACGATACCAAAAAAAAATCATAAGACTTTTTTTTACTTGGTGCAAGGTTATATTAATTTTGCTATTAAAGTAGATTGGAATTTCTTCATTAGTTTGGGTACCTATCTTTTTTAAACTTTTATTTTCAAAAGTATTATCACATCTTCTTTGGTCTGACATTAAATATGAGTCAGTTAGTATTTTGATTAAAAATCTGGTTTATATGTATTTTAATTAAAAGGAAAATACATTGTGTATCAGATAAAATATTAATAATATATATTTTATAAATTTTTTAAAATTTGATGCTGCTAAAAAACAACTGAACATCTGAACTAATTTTGTCAATAAAAAAATAGTTTTTCCGATGTTTCTAATCGCTTTGATAGAAAAAATTCACTTCTGACAAAATATTTTTCATATTGTTTGATGTTCAGTTGTTTTTTTTGAAAAAAAACTTATTTCGTTACATTTATTTCGTACAAGAACTAGCGGAGCTGTCTCGAAATTTCCTCGACACCCTGTACGTCTAAATAGGTAGCTTCCTTTTTATATATCGATATACAGGCTCAATTATATATCGTATATCATTTGAAGCGAAATTAATGATAGTCCATCTAAGGATAATCTCTGCTTGTTTACCCTCCCTGGACGGAGCGACGTCCCCCGAATGGAGATATCACTTAGTCCCTAATGGGAAACTAACGTAAAGTAAGCATTCGCAAGGATTAGCCTTACAGGATACGTCTTAGTCACTCGACCTTATTGCAGCATCACCCCGGAAGTGGCTACATTAAGATTGGGGAGAAATTATACGATATAAAAATACAAAAGTATTATTTACACATTTTTAAGCTACAGGTAAAGCAACGTTACAAATATAAATAAACCATCTCTGTTGAGGTAGTTGTACAAATCTTAAAAGTCGTCAACTGGAAGAAACCGGTGCTAAGATCTCGTTTTATTTCAATTGTTTAACATAAATTGATTCTGGCTTACAGTTCTACCACTCGAAACTATTTCAAATGCGTGGGTGGTCGAACTGTAAGGGTTCAAATTCCTTCGTTGGCAGATAAAAAAACTTTGAGGTGCCCTATTATATAAGATAGTGTTAGGAAAAAGCAATATTACAGCCGTTTATCTGTTAGACACTAAGAGAGTAAAAAATGTTACATTAATCGTTAGAAGGATTGCACAAAAAGATAAAAAAACGTATACGTTCAATAGCATAATGAATTAACACCGACTCGTATTGTAGCAAATTGTGTCAGTAAGACAGTTTCGAGTCAAGAAAGTTGTACAAAATTTTGTCAGTATGAAATTTTAGTGATTTTATGTAACTTTTTTTATAATTTTGTTTTTTACTTTTAGAAAAGGAATAGGTCCAAAGAAACTGAGACGGAAAAGGTCTTTATCATCTCTGAAACAAGTAAGATGAGAACATTAAAAGAAACTGAATATAGGTAAAAGTAAACAAAAATAAAAAAAAGGTGTCCAATATCTTGTTTACCTAGGACTATCACATAATTCAGAGGTTAAAGTAATACTATTTAATTAAAGTTATTTTCATTCAAAGCTGCTTAGTTTAGCCGCTAGAGGCGCCAAAGTTTGTAAAAAAATTACAAATTTTTCCAAATACTTTTATGTTCGATAGAAATGAAAAACAGTACTTATGTATACAGGGTGTTAGAAGTTTGACTGCCTTAATTTTAACAGGCGATATAATACATTAAAATAAACAAAAAACCGCATATGACATGGGTCCTAAACTCAACCATTTCCGAGAAAAAAATTATCAAAATCTCCAACTTGGAAGTACAAAAGTTCGATTAATTAAAGAATATTGACATAACTGCGTGCATAGAATACCATAAAATACAATGTTTATCACTTTTTTGAACTTCTTTATGTTTAATAATAGTTATTTACATTTTTTCCGTAGGACAAATCTGCCTCGTGCACACGTGCATCAGCAGGTTAAGCGCTGTTGTCACGTTGTTATGAAACTCCCGAATATTAATACTCGCTGTATTTTGAAAACTGTTAATCTTACGCCCCTGTAATATACAACTTTTTTGTTCATTTATGATTACTCTATCTCATGAAGTAATGGCAGTCAAACTTCTTACACCCTGCAGATATTTGGAATAATTATGATTCTAAAATTGACTGTTGTAATAATAGGTTTTATAATTTTGATAGTCGTATTTCTTTTTTTAACTGAACTATTGAGTTTGAAATGAATAATATAGTAAATAGTTTTAAATAAAATGAATTTGGAAATGGTGTTTCTCTCACTATGTTAAAATAATGTTCTTCTTTTATTGATAAGTACATTGTTCAAGTTATCAATTGTTACATTGTGCACAACTATTTTCTAGTAATATGGAAATTGATTTCAATTTGATAGAAAAATAATCCTAAATCGTTTTCAGAGTTTAGAATCATTAGCAATTTGCCTTTAAACATAAATTTATGATTTCTTTGTTAATAACAGCCTGTTTCATCAATGTAGTTTTAGAAAAGGATACGAAACATCAACAACTTTGATTAAAGCAATTGAAGACAATTTATTAAACCCTGATATTAGATTTACTAATGTTTTGGTGCTATTAGACTTTCCTAACCAACCAATCCAACCAGCCAAACCGAAATTCAATATCTGAGGGTACTACATTGATTTATTGCCATCTTACCTTATTGGTAGGAGCCAAACTGCAGTTTATAATAATGTTAGTTCTTCTAGTCCCAAGATATTTTTAGGAGTGCCTCAGGGTTGAATTTCGCTTCTATTTATTATTTACAGGCTGGTATTTGGTGTAATTCTTCACATTTTAATCAACCTATCGGAAATAGCATTATCTCGAGCATAGACCCATTATAAACGAATTATTAATATTGATGACGCAAAGATTTAGGGATTTTTAGTTGACAGTCCATTTGTGCAATGTTGGTTGCCAGAGTTTGGCGGTGGCTTATAATAATTTATGAAGGTATGTATTATCTCATTTCAATTATTGACATTAATTCTTGTCTACTGATGGTTGATAGATTTCGTAAATAATAATACAAAATACTCAACATTGTCTTATTCGTGGTTTTGGATGTGACCGTACTTCCACTAAAATTAGTGATTAAATTGGTTAAATTGATGAAATCATAAATCTATCATCTGTGCAATTTTGTATGCATTGCATTTAAAAAATATACTTTATTTAAGAAAAAACTAGTCTAGATTATCATTTTCCTTACATTTTTTTATGTAACTCTTTTTTAACCAACTTCTCAACCTCATTTATGTTTTTTTGCAACTCTGGTGATTATTTCCTTTTCCTCGCTTTGGGTACACTTTGGAGAGTTAAGTTTGAATAGCTGTTCCTCCAGTATTCGTTTCCTCTTGTGTTGTATCAAATTTATTTTATAAATGTATTATTTCATGTCAATAAAGGCCATTAAAAAATATAAAGAACTGATAAAAATGAACATGAACGAGAGAAAAAGGTTGGAAGAGGCCTATACTACATATATTAAAGAGTTATGTTAATATGCAAATAGCAGCACACCAAATTTCATTTAAATTGAACAAAGCATTTTAGAGTTACATGTTTGGCAAATGTAATTTTTTTTCTGTGAAGTCCTTTAGCGACTAAACAAAGCAATTTTGATTAGAGTCGATAGCACTTTCATGTTTAAACAGTATTGGGACACCCTGTATTTTTTAATTAACCATATTTTTACTTATTAAAAACAAAAGATTAAATAAATAGAATTATTTTATGTCGAAATGTTTTGTAAAGGCATTAACTACTCACAGTAAAATTTAGTCTGTTTTGTCTCTAAATTGTCAAATTGGGTAAGAGATCTCGAATGAAGATGAAAAACGTTTTTTGTCCCTTTGCGACAACAATTTACCTGCGCGCCCAAATAATACATGTTGCTACATCGAAATCTTACCGCACACAGATTATATACAACTATAAAGTTTACATATTGTAAACAATCCCGCTTCCTCCGAAAACTGTGAAAGCTTAATATTCTGACAAACATAACCGTGAATAAAGCTGCTACTTGTTTAGTTTCCAGATGTGCTTCCCAGCAACAACGGCGGTGCGGTGCTTTCGCAACACGTCTTTGAAGCTGGCCAGCGATCTAGATTTAGCACTATTTTGTAGAAAGACTTTGTAGCGTTGGAACAGTTCATTATCGTTCCACTGGATAACAACTAGCTTATTATTTTCAAGCTTACAGTAAAATATGGATTATTAACTTATTGGGCTTTCCTCTCAACTTGCAGAACGCAGGGCGGTGGAAATTCACAAACTTTGACGTCTGATCCCCCGATATAGGTCAACATTGATGGGTAGCTACTGTTAGTAACAAGCTAATTTTTTAAAAATTACTATAGACTTTAGTGTTACTGTATTTAATTTTTCAGATGTCGATTTAATGTTATACTAAACAGTAATATAAACTTAAGGGAAAGGTTTAGGAAAAAAATAGATTCACCACAAAGAGCACATGTACGTATAGGAAATAGGAAATCATGCAAAAGAGATGCAAAAGATTGTTGAAATAAACCAATGACAAAAAAGTGGAAAAGTGAATAAAAAGTATCACTGATAATATGTATAGGTCAGAGGATTAGATGAAATCAGATTAGTCTAAATGGTCGGAGTATTTTTTTTTTGGATAGCAGTGGTGAAGAAACAGTATGGTGTAAAAAATGAAGTTATTCATGCATTGATATTCGTATGCTTTGAAAAATTCCATGTTTAAGACACATTTCTGAGTGGTAGACGGTGACAGAATCTAAAATTGCGATGTCAAATCAAATTTTGCGTAGAAAGGAAGAAATAAATGTCTACTGGATCAAGGTCTTACGTTTTGTCTAGAATTCTTATTGAAAATGGTGTTGCGAAATTGATATAAACCATTTGTAGTCACAAGCTCTTATAAAAGGCAATTTTTTGCACTGGAAATCATGTAAAGAAACTGTCACTTTAGACACGATCTTAGAAAATAGTTATTTTTGTATCTAGAACGGGAAATGGTACTTATGTGATCAAGAATGGAAATATCCATTCGAGAACGCAAAAGCATTTAGTGTTCGAGTTGCAAACACTACTTTTTCGAAAACTGCAATAAAATAAGACAACAATTTAATTTATATTTAAAATCGTTTGAACCGTGTTTGAATCAAGACGGCTTAAGCGTGGTGACTATCATAAACAATAAAAATTATTTTGAAAAAGTGGTGTCAGAATTATACAGGGTGTTGGGGACCGCCTAGCCGGGTGTCTTGGCCGGCGGATTTCGATCTGCCGAGGCAAGCATCACGGACGCAGGCTGGAATTTGGATGGGTGACCTAAGGCAGGCTCGGGGACGTGGCTGTGGCAGCCTACCAGAGACCTGGGTCGCTCAACATTTTCCGCATGCGTGTGGTCCCCGATAAATGATAATGAGAACAGAGCAAAGAAAATCTCTGTAACTCAAGACCATGCTATCATACATAAACTGTACGAGACTTTGCCACCAAGCCACCCGTGTAGTAAATAGGATGGTTTGAAGGCCTAAGTGCCGTGGTGGAAAAACAATTCTACCACCCTCCGACATACATACATATACAGGATGTTAATTAAGTATGGAAAGTAAATTGAACAGACGATTATTTGAGTGATTTTAAGACAAAAAGTTCATATAAACATTGGTCCGCAGAAGCTTCGTTTTGAAGATACAGTGTGTTAAACTTTTGTAAAAAAATTGCTGTTTCGTTAATATCTTAAATACCCTTTACCTAATTTTGTTGTAATTTATCTTTGTAGTATTAAGAGGCTAATTTAACCCTAACTTGAATAGATTTATTAAGTTCAGTGGCGTCCCGAGCGGTACCGTAGCGAATATTTTTGACAAAAAATGTAAGCTACTGACTGACTTTGTAATTTTTATATTTCTTTTGCATTATGTAACTAAAAATACAACTTTTCTTCCCTCGAATTTTTTTCGTACCTTGATTAATTTTTGGAGAAAAAAAACACTTAATTGCATATCCCTGGACAATACAATAAAAAATAGGAAATAATCATAAATACTGGGTGTAACGTAAAGGTTGGGAATAAATTAAACGGTGGATTATTTGGTTTAAATAATAATTTTTTCTCATATGAAGTTATGCTTTACGGGTTTTCTTTTCCAAGCTACAGGGCGCTAAAAAGTTTTAAAAAATTTAGTTTTTCTCCAATAAATTTCGAAGATTATAATATAATGGAACGAAATTTTAGCCTTAGCTTAATTTGATAATTCCCTAGTTACAAGAAAAAAATTGACTTTGTAAGTTACTCAGTGGCGCGCGTACGGATTGTACCATAAGGTTTTTCGAAGAAAATTGTGGTACGCCACTGGTAAAAACATCTTTTTAATATTTGTTTATAATCTACTTTTTATTTTAAACAAAATTACCCTCTTGCGTTTTATTTCTAGCTTTTAATTTTTCCGTAAATAAAACTTTTGTAAATACCATTTTATCCCACTGCTAACAGAGGAATATAAAAATAACAAAAGCATTATGAAGTACGCTTTGACTTAACCACCGAACATGGTCAAATAGGCATTGAAAAAAGATTTTTGCATTGAAAATGATATTAAAAAACTAAATTTTTTGAAATTTTTTAACACCTTGTAGCTTGGAAAAGAAAACCCGTAAAGCATAATTTTATATGACAAATATTTATTTTTTAAAATAAAAAATCCACTGTTTAATTTATTCCTAACCTTTATGTTACACCCTGCATATATACATATATTCGTTAAGGTACCGCTCGGGACGCCACTGGACTTAATAAACCTAATCAAGTTAGGGTTAAATTAGCACTTCAAATAACACTGCCAAATTACAACAAAATTGGGTAAAGGGTATTTAAGATATTTACGAAATAGCATTTTTTTTACAAAAGTTTCAAAGCGAAGCATCTGCGCACCAATGGTTATATGAACTTCTTGTCTTAAAATCATTCAAATAATCGTCTGTTGAATTTATTGTACATACTTAATTAACACCCTGTATACTGTAATTTATATTTTAAGAGTGTTTAATTCAAAATGTTCACTCGGAAAGTGAAGACGAGCATTTACCAGGAGAAGTATTGGAAGAGGCACAAAGTGCTGTTTCACAGTTAGTCTCCAAAAAATCGTTGATACAGTACCAGACTGCTTACAACGAATTCAAAGGATGGTGTAGTTCGAAGAAAATTCAAGTGTCCGAAACGGTATTACTGGCATATTTCGAACATAAAATTAATAAAATCAAACGTTCGACGTTATGGTCAGTATATTCCATGTTAAAAAGTACACTGAATGCCAAAAAATATATAAATATCAGAAAATCTCCAAAACTAATACCATATTTGAAAAGAAAATCATTTGGATACCGTCCGAAAAACTCTAGAATTGTAACGAAAGAGGAAGGGGAAATTGAGAGATTTTTACAAGAAGCACCTGATAATAGATTTCTGTAATTCAAATTAATATAAATCGATCGCTTTAACTAAGTTTGGACAACTTTTCAGGTCACTTTAATAACTGGTGTTTATGGAGCTTTGAGTAGAGATGAGCTACTAAAGATAACGATCGATGATTTATAAGACAAATATTCAGTTATTTATTATAAGAATTCCCAATTTCAAAACTCTTACTCCGAGATGTTTTGTGATTTCAAGTCCAGACCAAATGAAGATATATCACAAATACTGTGTCTTATGTCCGACAGTTACTACAAGTCGAAGATTTTTTGTGAAGTATATCAGGGAAAAATGTGTTAACCAAGTGGTTGGCGTCAACAAAATAAGGAATGTGCCAAAAGAAATAGCAACTTATCTCAATTTGAAACTTATACAGGGCACTACTTTAGACGTTCTTCCGCCACTCTGTTAGCCGACGCAGGGGCCGATATTACCACAATTCAAGGACATAGAGGGTGGCGTACGGTAGCGGAGACATATATAGAAGATTCTGTATAAAACAAAATATCAATCGCAAATAACTTACTACCATCTTCAGCAGAGCTTACGGAATTTGCCATTAGTAGAACGTGTGCAATAAACTTAAACAATTACAGCAGCAGCCTCACTGAACGCCAATAACTAAAAGCTACGATAACTGGCAGCACTGAATCCGTCTTAAATTTAACTTACTGCAATATCGGCACGTTCAATTTACAAGTATGTAGTGCAAAATAACCTGTATTCGTCCTGTTTATAATAGTTACTGTTTTCTATTGAAATGTTATATTACTTAAAATGTATATTGTTTAATTAATAAAATCATAAGTTTCGAAAAAATGACAAATTCTTTTGACATTTGTTTTATGGTTTAGAACGAAAAAGACTTGGCGTTCTAGAATATAAAAGAGTTTTGCAGCTAGGTAACAAAAAAGACTCACTGTGTCAACCGAAGATTTAACGAAAATGTCGACTTTTGATAACAGTTTTCGAAAAACTAATTTTTATGGGTATGTGAAAAAAATTCACTTTAGTAGAAGACAGATTCATTTACTTGCTCAACTAGCGCTAAAACTATGGCACAGTTGGCAACACATTTTAATTAAAAATTCCTGTAGGACTTAAAAAAGGAAACTTCGTTAGTTTTGGCGAAGGTCACGGAAGTTTTAATTGCTCTCGAGAAGTGCAGTTTGAATATTTAAGTTGTTTCTTTGCGTTCAGGGCGATTCCAGTTTAAATTCATTATTAATTTCATCCATTCTTAATTCGGTAAGTCTGAGAGACGCAGATTATATTTCTCTTCCTTTCTGGATTACGCCTATAGAATCGCGTCTTTGTATCGGGGTAAAAAAATACGCTTCGAAGAAATGTGTAGGCGGAGGGATGTATTTTTAATTAATTTTTAAAGGTTAATGGGCGGAAAGGCAAACTTGGAAGTATTTCGCGTGTCTCGTTTGAGGAAAGAAATGTTTGCTATTTCGGAGGAATGTTTTGTCAATTTCGGAAATATTAATCGCGTCTACTTCTGCATGGGAATTTAAACTTAACTAACAGCAAAGAAAGCGATTCGTTTGAAGTAAATTAAATTTTATGCCACTAGAATATTATATAGGGTGTCCTACTAAGGTCGGCGAGGTACGATATTAGAAAAAGTATAGACCTAGAAAGAGCTTCGCGGATAATCTTTTGATTAATAATACCAAGAGAAATCGCTGGAATAGTTTTCAAGTTCGTAGCTCGGCCGCTAAGGGGCGCAATCTACATACCAAAACATAGAGTTGAATTTTTCTTAGAAATTTCAGTATTAAATAGTACTGAGGGTTGCTTTCGCTGTACAACAAAAATAAAACGCTCTCTCAACGGTACAAATAAACTATTTTTATTGAAAACTAAGCTTGTAGAAGAAGACGTGTTGTCGGTTCGAATGTTTGGTGGAGTGTCCCCTGGTGTGGAGTCATATACCTAATATGAGTACGCATCTGGTCGCCGGCGCCAGTAGTCCGCCGTAGACCCTTCCTGGAACGCTGGTACGTTTGGCGGCGTCCTGCTGGCGCTCTTGACGTAATGCTTAAAAATGGGTCACTTGCAACATGTGTACCCACAGAACAAATAGGGATAACCGGAAGTTCTAGGGCCTATACTTTGCCTAATATCATACCTCGTCGTCCTTAGTGGGACAAACTGTACAATAATTTAATTATTTAATATTATCATTAAATTTGTGTGGCTGTTCATTCCTCCAAATTTTTGATTTGTCATTAATTATTTGCGTAATATTATTAAATAAATTTAAATTACGTCCTTACATTATTAGAAGTTTATCAAGAGGTAAATTAATACTGCCATATCATTTAAAAAAGAATGTTATATATACAGTTTAAAACACACTAAAGTGGCAATATCTTCACTGCATTTAAAATTAGTGATTTATTAGTTTCAAACGATAAAATATTTTATTGAAAAGTTTTAATTCACCAACAACGAAGGATCGAGTTCAATTCCACGAGTCGTTAATGTTTTTTATCGTCATGCACAATATTCTGATTTTTTCCCACAGGTAATTTTAAAAGAAAAGGATTAGAAAAATCAATTAATAATTGAACCAGGTTTTAAAATCACTGTAGTTGAGGTTACGAGAAAATAAATAATCATTGTTTTATTGTTGTGTGTTGTGTGTTCATTCACTTTTGTCTTGCCTTGTTTGTTCTTCACAAAGTAACAGTAGAAACGTGCGAAAATGAATATAAAGAAGAAAAACTTCCCTCAGATATGGAATAGATGTAATAGAAGCCGTGAGGAAACTATTCCCCTAAAAATCGCGGTTGATGTACGAAAAAGAATATACGTGCTGTCAAAAGTGGAAAATCGCATAGAATATCAATAGTGTGAGTGAAAAGGTACTCCTAGCATACTTTTTGGAGACTTCAGAGAAAGTAAAGCCGTCAACATTTCAAAGTAAGTAATACGCCTGATGAATACGCTCATCAAAAAACGTTTTGTAATGTTTTTACATATAATTGATTACATTGCTATAATTGATGGTTATAGATTGTAAAATCGCTAGTCTTGGAAACAGATGATGTGCCAATTATTGATAGAAAAAGTGTATCATCCAATCTGTAGAAGTAAATAGCATAGCTTGTATAGTATTGTTAAAAAAATTGCAGAATTCAGAAATGTATGCCGACCATTGATTCTGCCGCTTATATAGAAGATTCAGTAGTAAGAAAGGTTCTTGTTCAATGAATAAATATTTCTGGAAATGATAATTGTAAGTTAAGTTCATATAAATTCAAACAAAAATGCAAATTAAAAATAAGTTGCATAAGAATGAATAACAATAACAAAATTAAACCATTGCGATATAAATATATTCAATTTAAACATTTGAAAATTACTAATTTCGTGAAATTTTGTATCCGGTGGTTTTCTGGGATGAGAAATTTGTATTTATTGACGATTTCGTTGTATCTTCTAGAGGGCGCCACAAGCGACTATTAGGACGCATTTAAACTATCAAACCTTTTTTGTGCCACCATATATTTCACTTTGGTGTGGAAAAATTTTTCCCTCTAACTTTTCTGCTTATCTTGCTAATATCTCTAAAGCCAATCGTTTTCAAAAAAAGGTGTTTAAAGTAAATGAATAAAAATATTTGTTTAAAAGTTATTTTCAACACTGATAAACGAAATTAGGAGTAATCGTTTATTAGCAAGAAATATGCCTTTAAAGGAAACAGTGCTCTTAAAATTTCGTTTATTTAACAATTTTACTGCAAACGGAATTGACGGAGTAAAAAAATATACTTTCCAAAAACAATCTAATCAATCTAACACAATCTATAAAATGTAACCAAACTAAACGACCTAAAAATCTAAAAAATAACTAATTACACAGCTCCACAAAAAAAATCTGTGCGTCGGACTAGACCACTATATACTTATGTTTTCGATGTCGCTGAGTCCTAATTTGAGGTCTGTTTGACCTTGTCAGGTCAGGTTATTTTAAGGTCAAACCGAGAAAAATCCCCTATGGTGGGGGCAACCATGGTTATTATATGTTAGGTCATGTTCAAGGTCATTATAAGGTCATGTTAAAAAACCCCCGGATACGAAATTAGCTCGAAGTAGTCGAAAGATATTAAAGAAAATGCTATTTAATTTTTCAACTTCAACACCCTGTATCTCGAGCGTGCATGAGCAACATTGTATATGAATTTTCCAAATTAATTTTCATCGTAGAATCTAGTGGTAAAGTTTGGCCCTTTGTTAATGGACACCCTGTATACCATTAGCTCTATACAAATTGTCAAGCTGCAAACAGTGTATTAGTGAGGAGACATCTTTATCATAGAGTTTATGTGTAAAGTGGAGTAGAAGAAATTAATTGGCCAAACAAAGGAAGTGATTGAAACCATGGATAAAGTCGACGATGGATGACGTTATTAAGTCAAAAAACGCTGATTATCTTTTTTTTTTAAACATTTATAAAGGTGATGGAACTTATATAGTGACTCCAGATTTTAATTTTGGTATGTACTGTCTTCTTTGGCCTATTTTTAATCAAGTAGCACCTTTCCATATTTTAGGGGATGGGATTATCTTGCATAGATACTACTACGTCGTTTTTTTTTAAAGCACCCAGTTATATAAAAAAATATGTGTTTCATATTTTAAAACCCTTGTTACTAAACAAACCTTGTCGCAATCTCGCCTTACGTTCTTTCGACGAAAAGCCCAAGAAGCCAAGTCAACAAACTGAAAGGATATTTATTTTATCTAATCTTGCCCGATCTAAAGTTCCTGCCGGCCCTGTGGCCGCCGCACAAGATCCTCTTGAAGGCCTGCCTGAACTCCGGGCTGAAAATCGTATAGATCACAGGATTCAGGGTCGAATTGAAGTAACCCAACCACAGCGCGAAGCTCATGATGTAGTCGCTGATGATGCATGCGTCTCCGCACAGCGGCATCAGAAGGGCCAGGATGAAGAACGGCAGCCAGCACATCACGAAGGCCCCCGTGATGATCGCCAAGGTCTTGGCAGCCTTCCGTTCCCTCTTCGCCTCCAGACTCTCCTTCTTCTCCTTCCTGGACGGTATGAGCTTGTCCACTGAGGCCGGACAGGGGGGTATCTCCTTGTGTAGGATCTCCGCCCTGCTGATGTCGCTTATGTGGCTCTGGTGGCTGGCGGAACCGTTGTTCGTCGTGGCCGAGGATTTCTCAGGGGAGACGTTGTTCGATATCACGGGGACGTCGTTCTGCACGTTCTGCGCCGTTGGTTTGGTTATGGTGAAAGCGGTCGTCTCCTGGTCGTTCGTTTGTTCGTCTTGCTCCTCGACGATTTCCATGGTTGTGGTGGACTGGCCCTCCATCATGACTAAGGAATTCACAAGGGCTTCCGCCGCCGAGGATTGCTTACTGCTGTACTTCTTCATTCGCAAGAATTTTCGCCTCGCTAGGAAGTTTTTAGGTACCCTACTGTTATTGTTGGTTCTCTCTACTTTCTCTATTATTTGAGACTTGAGCTCCCTTCGTCTTCGGATCCGTTTCCTGGCCGTTTGGAATATCTTCCAGTAGAGTACGAAGATTACTAGGAGGGGCACGTAGAAGGTTGAGCTCGTTGCAAAGATTTGATATTTGACATCCTGGCTGACCAGGCATTGTTTTTTCACTTGTATCCTGTACAAGTAATCGGGGTCTTTGAATTGGGGTATTTGAGGAGCTAGTGACACAACCAGAGCTATGCTCCAGACGACAACTATCATGACTCCTATCCGGCTGCTGTTCCTGGTGTGAATGTAGTCCACGTTCGTGACAGCCCAGTACCTGAAATACCAGAAAAAATTTCTCAGAGGTGAGATATAATAAAATGCATCACATCTTAAATAGTCACTGTTACTTAAACACCTTCAATGCTACCAAAGAAAGTTTAACAAATGCTAGTATGGGAAACAACTACTCTGCGGGCTAATATCCCGATCAACATGGAATTACATCTATAATATTTACTTATTTGTTCATGTTCAAAGTTCATGAAAACGAATATGTATACCTATCGTACACCAAATTACGAAAATACAAAACGTGTACAAATAAGTAAGCAAAAGAATATGTACACATTCATAGACAGATACATTTGCTGTGGTAATCAAATATACTAGCTATGCTTCAATTTCGCTTTGAAAGATGATCCAGGAAATATCATCACATCATCAATTTTTTTATTTAGAGAAATATAAATAAGTTCTTTCGATCTAGTGTTGTAAGTAGCTATAATTAATTTAAATTAATTCTACAAACATGGACAATTTATCATACCATTTAATAATTTGAACCTGAATATTTTATCTACATTAATTTCGTGATGTTCTAGAGATTCTAAGCTTAATAAGCTTGTAATATCCGAAATATTTCGAGAATTTATATTAAGTATATATTAACAATCTTCTCTGTACTCTCTCAATGAGATTAATGTGGCACTTATGGCGTTCATACAGTTTCCAAGTCTGAAATGGTAGATATTTGCCAATAAAATGTTAATTTTAAAATCAATCTTTAAAATTTTTTCATCGATTTATATTTTTTTAATATTTAAATAGTCACTTTTGGTAATACTAAGAATAAAGGTTGTGTGAACAGTGTGACATATATCATGAGCGAAAATTAATATTCTACTGCAATTTATCGTGTTTAAGTCGTTGATAAACAATAAGAATAAAATAGGCCCCAAATGGGAACATTGAGGCACCTCCAATTCACTCGATCGAAAGCTGTTTGGAATAGATAGAATCAATTTGAATGCTATTCCCTAATAAACTTCAGGTATTACAATTTGTTTTATCAAAGCAATAATTTATATATATTTTTTTCAAATTATTTAGGTAGAGTTGAGAGACCACTCCAAGGACAATCATTCTCAATATTATTTAGCAAACATGTAGTAAGCAGGTTGCTTTGTACCGGTTTGGTTGTATTGAAGGCCTAGATATTGAGCAGAAGTGACAATTTAACACGTAATACGTTTTGTCACTCGTCACGTATGCCATACTGATAAGAACTAGAAAGTTTGAAACGGGTATATATATAGTATTTTAGCTGTTTATTAGATACTGCTCGTGAAGCCAAACATCAACATAGCTAGATTATTCACTCGTCACTCGTCACTCGTCACTCGTTTCCTCTCACCTATAGCATAGTAACGTTAACTAATATATTCGTAACTAGTATATGTGTGGTGGTTCTACTGACAAATGATCTTAGCTGTTTACTAGATATTACTGGTGTAATTCGGTATTGTCGGAGTATTAGTTCGCAGAGCAGTAGTTTACCACAATATTATTTGTAAAAATCTCTCAGATCATTTTACTAATGAATTAATGAGAAAGATATGACGACTATACAGAGACTACAGGAAAAGTAAATTACGTATCGATACAACAAAATGATTGGTGACTGTGACTGATTGAAGACACAAAATCATGATAAAGTTACCTGTCGACTGCTATCGCTACTAAATGTAAAATTGATGCTGTACAACATAGAACATCTATGGACGTCCACATGTCGCATAACTCTGGACCCATAATCCAATTATTACTTATCTGCAACAAATAAATATTGCTAAAAAATTATTACAATTTCAATAACAAAATAAATAAAGATGAACGGAAATAATGACTAAGTTTTAGGACAATAGATCAGCTGCAGGTATTAAGCGGTGATTACACTGATACAAATTACGAAATCTTAGAAACTATTCAATGAATGGAGCGATTACATCGGTTAAGAATTCGTTCCACAACAACATTAATTATTTACTTTATTGTTAATTGTTGTTGATCGTCACAAATGTCATACCTTTTATATGAACTGAACTGACGAAAACAAATGATTTTGGTCGTATCAGAAATTCGTACGAATTCTTATGAACAGAACGCAGAAAATCTAGAAACGCTTAGGGGGCGGTTATATTGGATGCGAATTTGTCCGAAAATCTGTTTGTACGAAATCGTATGAAAAATTATGGCACGAATAGCGGTTAGTAGCTTCATATTAAAGTTTAAATGAAGTAAAATTGTTTAAAACCCTTTAATGTTACAGTGTGATCGTTCACATGTAAATATATGTATTTGTTTTCACCTGACTTCATACAAACTTGACCAAATTCGTCATCTTGCTGGCGAGTTTCAGGTCAAATTGTATGAACAGGTTTTCGTACGAATTCGTATCTAATGTAATCGCCGCCTTAGGCGACAAAGATGCGAATTCGTACGAAAATCTGTTCGTACAAATGTCAGATAAAAACAAATACGTATATTTACAAACATACGTGTGGTTATACTCTATTTTTTAGGAATTTGTACGACACTACTAAAGTAATTTTGATTTATAAAATCAGTTCGTACGAATACATGCATTATGTATATTATATGACAACAGAAAATAAACATCATTTACTGTGTGTAGTAGTAGCAATATCACTCTAGGGAACAAACTGGATCGATTTTACTGTGCTTAAACTTTAACACAAATACTGTCGTTTAACAAATTCGTATCTCAGGCAATTACTTTGTAGAGCTATACGAACAAATTTATGTATTTAGTGTAACCGCCACATTAGACTAAAATTGTGAATGTGGTTTTATTGTTAGCATGTACGAGAAATAACAAGAAAATGAATACATAATATATTTTTATCAGCAAGATTTATATATTTTTTCATTAGTCACATTAGCAGGATTCGTACCGTCTCTGTTTATTTTCCGATCCGTATTACGAAGGGACAACTCGAACGTTCATTTAATTAATTTGCCTCGATTATGCCGCGCATACATCACACCAACCGAATAAATACAGCCCACGTTCCAGTTGATACTGCCAATACAATTAATGTAATTAATTTGTGCTATGGGCGCGAACACCTGCGTGCTTCCCTCCCCAGATTTAATATAATTATGCCGCTGCAGAGCGCAGCGCGCAGATTTACTGACTTCTGGGATTTGCTTTGATTACGCGATTGCGAGTCATTTAATTTGGAATTGGTTATTCATCATATTTAGTCGAAATGGGATATACAGGGTCGGAAAGTCCCCATGGTTTATCGGCCGTTACGTGAGAGCGATAAAGTAAGTCATAGAAATCCGTGCGATGGGGAAGGATGGCTATAATGAAGGCGTCTCATAGTTACCGCCCGTTTCGCCCTTCCGCAAATAAGATCCACTTCCACTTGTAATTCAGCGACCGGTGGTCATCTTTGTTTTCGTCGTTTGGCTTTTCTTTAATAGATGTCACTACTTATACAAATTCGACTTCGGTATTCCGACATGTTAATACCATCCGTTAACAGAGGGCAGCACAACGCATAACAAAGAAAACTTTTTACAGTAGCTAGTAGATACCTCTGTTTATAAATCTAGTGACCTTGTTTCCCCTACTGAGAAGTTATTCAAATGGAGTATAGTGCTCAGTTCATTGAGTTATTATTTAAGTATACTTTTTAAAATGATCCCAAGGAATAAAGCAAAATTCCCTATTTCCCCAATTCCAAAAAAATCTGTAGATGGCATCACTCTTTCTAGGGCTGCGCTTCACCTTAGACAAATTGTGCTGCCCTCTGTTAACGGATTGTATTTAATATATCGAAATACGAAGTCGGAATTGTATAAGCAGTGACATCTATTACAGAAAAGGCAAACGACGAAAACAAAGATCGCTGAATTACAAGTGGAAGTGGATCTTATTTGTGGAGGGGCGAAACGGGCGGTGACTATGAGACGCCTTCATTATCCATTAGCCATCCTTCTCTATCGCATGGATTTCTATGACTTACTTTACCGCTCTCACGTAATGGCCGATGAACCATGGGGACTTTCCGACCCTGTATATGTGGATACTCAATGCTGATAGACAGATACACACCACTTTTTCGAACACGAGAAAAGCATCCATGTTTTTTTTTGGTACTGACGTTTTGCGCAACTAATCAGTAAACAAGTTGTTCATTACCGACCACATACATCTGAATATTAGTCAGTTACTTGTATACATTTGGCTTTGAATACGTATTTTACAATGCTAGGAATCCAAGTCGACAAACAATAAATTTATTAAAGGTTTTGCTAAACATTTAATAAAGTTACTAATTTCATACCTCTCCGCCTTGTTAACGCACTGAAGTGTCGAACTAAGAGCGTTCTAATTTCTATATTTTTTTTTTATATATTTTTGTCCCACGACTTTGTGGGACCCTGTATTTTAAGGTCAACGGTTTAATCGCCAGAACGAATGTATACATTATGCATGTCTGACTATGTAAGCCGGTTTATGTTTGTATATTCATCTTGATGCAGCGTATCTTAATGGAGCTCTTGAACCAGTGTAATATACATTAATGCAAATTGTATACATGGTTATAAGTGGGTGGAATGCCAAAGTAATGTCAAACTAGACTACATTAAACACAGATTTCTGTTAAATATTCAGAGGATATTAAGTTATTTTTCTTCTTAGTCCAGGAGTTAGGTAGTTTTAAGTGGGAAGTTTTACGGGATTTTTGAAGTTCGTAATTTTTATGGACTTCGGCTTTGTTCTAATTGAACTTCACTTTTTTGCTAAATTTGTAAGAAAATTAAATACTTTTTTACTATTTAAACCGTGTCCATTAAAGGGTAGATGTTATTTAATATACAGCGTGGTAAAAAAGTTCTGCATAAAATTTATATTTTCGTTAAATTTTTTTTTTTCGAAAAACGGTGAGGCCCGTCGATTTTTATTTGATCCAGGGCACCTTGTTATGTGGAAAAAATTTTTTTTTCGATAATCCACTTACGGCAGCGATGACATAATTTTTTTTTAAATGACAACGCATATTTTTTTCGTTCGAAATTGATGACAGTGATAATTATCTAAACAACGGTGTGAAAATTTCGATGTCTTACATAACAATTTTTTTTAGAAAAATGCACCTTAAGTTCTTATAAGTGATAATTGTCTACTTACACTATTAATGGCTCCGAAAAGGACAAAGTTGACAAAATTACATTTCAAACGAGTAAAATTACACTAATGTTTGTGTAAGTCTAGCGAAATTGTTCGAATTGCCCACCCTGTACCATTTGGCATTGTCCTAAGCGTGTGTAAACGCCGTCTACACTTCGTTCAAGCATTCCCGGGTCGATTTGATTTATTTCAAAACGAATACGGTTTTTAAGTTCTTCCAAATCACCTGGTCTGTTTGTGTACACACGCGATTTCAAATAGCCCCACAAAAAAAAGTCTAGAGGTGTTAAATCAGGCGAACGCGGAGGCCACTCGATTGTTCCGCGTCGCCCGATCCACCGGCCAGTAAACGTGTTATTCAAGTACTCCCGTACTTGCACTCCATAATGGGGCGGTGCACCATCCTGCTGAAACCAAATTCTTTCCTCAGGAATATCAGGATCCTCGTTGTTCGGGAATAACTCTGCTAAGCTTGGGACCAAATCGAACCGCAGGAAATCCAAATAGCGAGCAGCAGTTAAATTTTCCTCGAAAAAATACGGGCCTAAAATACGACGCCCTATTATTCCCGCCCAAACGTTCACCTTTCGGGGGTGCTGATGATCTACTTCTTGCACCCAGTGCGGGTTTTCCTGAGACCAATACCGGCAGTTATGTCGATGCACCGATCCATTAAGATAAAAAGTAGCCTCGTCAGAAAAAATTATGTTCTTGAGGAAGTCGGGGTCTCCGTTACATCGATGCATTAAATCTTCACAAAAGTGGAGACGGCGGTCTGGGTCGTCCTCAGTCAATGCATGTATCAAGTGACCCTTATAGGGGTGAAATTTCTCTTTTTTGAGAAAGTTCACCACAGTTACATGTGAAATATCATTGTTCAATGCAATCGACCTTGTACTAGAATGAGGGTTGTCCTGGAGCTCCACCAGGATATTCAATCTAGTTTCATCATCTACTCTAGGACGACCCGCACGAGGAGCATCTTTCACACTACCAGTTTCCTCAAACCTTGCCAGTACCCTACTAACCGTAGATTGCGTAATTGGTGGTCTGTCAGGGTACGTTGCATTAAATAATTGGCAAGCTTCTTGATGGGTTCGTAACTTATCGCCGAAACCAATCATCCTCAAAATATCAATTCTTTCGCGTTCACTAAGTTTTGCCATTTCGAATTAAACGATTTCACCAAAGAATGTTAAATCGGTACTGATTTTTAGTCTTCAATATTTCAGGTAATCTACTCCTTTCAAGTAAACATTTCTTTGGATCTTTTTTTTTTAGGAATTTATCGGCAAACTCGAAGACAAAAAGTCGACCTTAATTTGCTACATACTATTTGGATTTTGTGCGGTTGAACTTGGTTCTAAATTTTGCAGTTTAATCAGGATCCTGACAATATCTGATGAATAATTCCGCAAATATTACATAACACCAGTTGCAACTTAAGTTATCTGAAATGCTTTCTGCCGAATAAATTTTTTTCTAAGGCATTTGATCCGTAAACAGCAAATTATTGCATTCAAGAACTTAAGGTGCATTTTTCTAAAAAAAATTGTTATGTAAGACATCGAAATTTTCACACCGTTGTTTAGATAATTATCACTGTCATCAATTTCGAACGAAAAAAATATGCGTTGTCATTTAAAAAAAAATTATGTCATCGCTGCCGTAAGTGGATTATCGAAAAAAATTTTTTTCCACATAACAAGGTGCACTGGATCAAATAAAAATCGACGGGTCTCACCGTTTTTCGAAAAAAAATTTTAAATATGACACGATTTCTGCTTTTACGTATAGTGGCATAACATTTATTTTTTTTATAAAAATGAATTTGCGATTGTATAGTCTTTCCGATGTCTATTGAAGAACCAAGAGGTTGACAGTATGTACCAGGTTTGGTCGATGACGCAGGAACTCGGCATTGAAATATTTGAAAAACTTGTTCCCATATTTATTTAGCCGTACCGATATACAGGTCTGATCGAATTAAACGTGGAGGTGGTAGAAATGTATACGCCCAGTTGAAGAATGCGAGCGCGGGCTAACGAGATACAAACATAGCTGCATTGGGCCACTGGGCGATAAATCTCAGCCGTTGACAAGTGGTTGGCAAATTGCCCCACAGCGTAGTGCAGCAATGCGGAATTTTATGTAATTTAGGTAATTTTAATTTATTATAGGCACCTTCTATTATGAATCATTGATATTACAATTGCGAAAGGGAGAAATAATATTATTACAACATGGCATTTTGGAGACCTTTTGAAACGGAACAAAACGAAATTTACCATCAATATAATAAAATTGTTTGAGGACATATATAATTAAAATATATTGTTGGCCAAATGAACATATAATAGAAATTTTGTACATATTATATACAAATTATTATAATTTTTTACCTTTAGCAGAAAACTTTTTTAGGGACGCCTATGAAAGTCGTTAAATTTTATTGCCAGTTTTTTTTTACATATTCAATTTTGCCAATTTTAAACTCTTCAAACTCAGAAACGAAACATTTTGCGATAATGTTTAATTTGACCTACTTCCCTTAATTTATTCGTAGAATTTATTAGTGACGTTTAGTAATAAAACACCCTGTGTGAGAGATGTAAGATGTTCGGTACTAATTTATGTTTTTCACATTTTTCCAAATGATTAAATAACAGAGTTTGGTATTGCGAATTTCCTTCTCTCATTTTTCAAACGAATAGATTTATCGTACACTTCTACATATAAAAATAAATATTTTATTTTCACGAAATTAGATTATTTTCTCCATTTTCCCTTCGTCAGTTAAATAAAGTTAAATAAAGTTAATTGCGTACTTAGTTGCGTCGTCCTTCATGTACGTAAGACGAGAATCGTTGTAAATTTAGTATCAACGTCTGTTAGGTTGGATTTATTGGTGTAATAAAACCATAGCCAACAGCCTGGTAGTGTTAAGTGATCAAAATGCACAAAGTTGCAGAAAATCTAATAAAATGTGTAGTTGCCACGCTCTGGTTATTGCCTCGGGGGTAGAAAATAAGAAGGCGATGGAATTTGAGAGAAAATATATAAAACTTGAAAAATATTTCCTGGTGTATGGGAAATTTAAAACGATCAATTTTTTTCGTTCATACTGCTGAATGGGTCGATAATAATATTTTCAAATTGTTGTTATGTAAAATAAATAACTTCATAATGAAATTACTTGGCATAGTATCAAAACTTCATGATATAAAATCAGTGACTTGAAATTATTTCAATTTTGGGACATGATGACGATGAGTAGGCACGCTTTTTTAATGAGCACACAGTTAAACACAGGAGTCAGAGCAACTAAATCCAGACTCATTCGTCGTTTAAAAATTGGAGTAACGATTTTACTCGAGAAGGTATTTTTAATAGACATAATACTCATTTGTGGTCATCTAAAAATCCTCATGTTATCCGGGAAAGAAACTTACAAAATAAATTTAGCGTAAATGTTTTTTGCTAATTAAAGATAACCAAATTTCTTACCATATCTACGAAGAAAATTTAAATGCCGACAGATATCTCAATATTTTGCATACGGTTGTGGCAGATTTTCTAAATGATATACCTTTAGACCAACTAAGGAAGTGTAGGTATTAATTAGACGGGGCTCCACCTCACTGTCACAATCAAATCGATCAACAGCTGACTGAAATATTTGAAGATAGATGGATGA
Organism: Anoplophora glabripennis; assembly: GCF_000390285.2. Taxonomy (NCBI): domain Eukaryota; kingdom Metazoa; phylum Arthropoda; class Insecta; order Coleoptera; family Cerambycidae; genus Anoplophora; species Anoplophora glabripennis. The sequence goes on from NW_019416874.1 coordinate 338,334, forward strand.
GACGCCTAGGACCGTGGAATTGACCAGTGAGGTCTCCCGACCTCACTTCATTAGATTTTTATGTTTGGAGCGTAATTGTTTATTCTACACCCGTTGCTTCAAAAGAGGATTTGATTGCTCGAATACGAAGAGCGTTCCATAAATTGCCTGCAGCTGAAATAGCAAAAGCGGCGACTGATGGTGTTATCTCTGGAATCCACAAGTGCTTAGCTGTTAATGGGGGTCATATTGAACACTTATGACTTTTTTAAGTCATTATTTTTATCTTAATGCATTATTATTATCAACATTGCGCATTACTATGTATGAAGTTGATTTCTGCTCATTGGTGGAAAATCGGGATATGTCTCATTAAAAACTGTAAATGTTCTGCTTATAATCCCGTTGCAACGTCAGTGAATAAATAATAATAAATAACTGGTGACAGTTTAGTTGTTTGTTTTGAAGTTTTGCTAAAAATTCCACAGCTATCCTCGCAATAAATTACATGATTGTAGGAGATATACAAATAATAGTAGATAACTTAAAAACTAGAAGAGATAGGTATAGGGAACCCTGATACCGTTCGAAAGAGAATAAAATTGTGTATCAGAATATAGAAAAACATACAGGGTGTTCCATTAAAAAAAAACGACTTATGAAGGTTTGAAGTTAACTAAACTCGGCATTAAATTTCTAGCACCCTGTATGCAATTAAGCCACTTTGAAAGTATGGATGGGAAGCTTAGGGGTCTAGCTATCCCCCCTATAAATATTGTTGCTTTATCTTTCTTACTATAAAATACACATGGTTTGAAGCTAGTCACTGTTTCTCTCCATTTTTTTGAAAAAAATTAAATATCTCGAAAACGGTTAATTTTAGGAATAGGGAAACTTCATAAAAGTCCACCTAAAATAACACGTAGAATCCAAAATTGCAATAATATATAGGGTGTTCCATTTAAAATAAGCAAGTTGATGGCGACTTCCGGTAAATCCGGATGTGGTACGTGGACGCCATTATTTTAGTTGAGAAGGGCATGTCCGAAAACCCAGTATCCCAAATTTTCAAAATTCAAATCGAAGTACATAGTCTCTGAAATAATTCTAATGGGCCGTCACCGTAAGACACCCGTAGCGAATTATACTCACAGTTAAAATATATCTACTATTAAAGAATCCACCTCTATATAATGTTTAATATATAATAATAATATAAATAAATATATAATAATAATAAGTTCACATTTTTTTATAAATGTGGGTATGTAGATAGACACGTAAATAAACCGTAGACTTTATTTATATTTAAAGTTACGCCATTTTGCCATAAACAACATAATTAGTGTCTCCGCGTAGACCGTCTGCTTCGTTTTCGTATAAGTGCTCGTTAACTACACGAAACCAGAGATCAGCTCTTATAAAATTGAATGTAACTTTAGTCGGCTAAAAGCTTATTAAATTAGATACAAACTGGAGGCCGTAATATGATTAGGGAAACTGCAAAATCATCCCTTTAAATGCATTTAAATGCTTTTGTACGCCACGAGAATGGTCGGGTTCTTGGCAGAACACCAAGTTATTCTTGCTCGAGAGATAGTCTCGGTTAAATGCGTGAGATATCTTGGAAATTGCCGTCCCCTGGGGAAACTGGAATTTAAATTTAGCGAAACAAAACCAGTGTTTAGAAGTTAGTGCTGTATAGTGCTGATTTAGTGGCTTTTACAGGATGTCTGGATGCTAATGTGCCACACTTCATTTAATTATAAATATAAGTTACCTACTATATGGATATTCCGGAGACCCTACAGGGTGTCCGAAAATGATGAGCAAAATATTCAGGGGATAATTCTAGACCGAAAATAAATCCTACCTCTTTTTATAACATTTTTTCCAAAACTGATTATTAACGGAGTTACAGGGTGTTAAAGTTAAATTTTATTTGCAGGTTTTTTGCAATACCTTTTGCCACACTCATAATATTTTGACGAAATTTCGTATATGGGGGTTTTTCGGGATGAGGATTATAAATTTGCCCACCGTTTTTTCGCATTTTGTAGAGGGCGCCACATACGAGCCTTTATTTTGATTTGAATGGTTCCAACTTTTTTGTGCTACACTTTATGCGACTTTTGACTGAATATTTTTGTTCTCCTAACCTTTTGACATAAAAAAGGTATACTTTATTTGTTTCGATAAATCTAACCGTTTTCGAGAAAAACGCTAAAATAACATTGCTTGCATGTGATGAATACGAAATCATTTTAATTTATTTTCTACATTAAACATAGCATGCTTTGGAAACAAGCGCTTAGTTGCCTTGGAAACAAGTTTGTGGAGAATTAGTTTTGACAGATAGTAATTTTTGTGAAAATTTGTTGTTACGCTGATGGTGGTTAATGATAAATAATAAAAAAATAACGTCCTCAACAAATAAAGAATGGTTTACTAACAAAATCATAAGGTTAAAATACATAAGTTACTAGAACAATACAAATACAAATTAAACATTCAAATCAAAAGTTCAAAGTGACGTCCTTCCTCTTCAATGCATAAATTAATTCTTCTTAAAAAATTCCGACGAACTCTATGGAATATTCCTTCCTTTTGCTTAATTACCTCACAATTAGCAACAATTCTTTCTCTCAGTTCATCGACGCTATTCACAGGTGTCCTGTATACAAGCGTCTTCAGATAGCCCCAAAAAAAGAAATCGATTGGGTTTAAGTCAGGGGATCTAGGGGCCCACTGTACAAAACCACCGCGTCCTATCCACCTTTCAGGAAAAGTTTCATTTAAGAATTCTCTGGCCGCTAAACTAAAATGCGGTGGCGCGCCATCTTGAAGCAGCCACATTGCATTTCTTAATCCGAGTGGTACATCTTCCAATAGAATAGGTAAGTGGTTTCTTAAAAAATCCAAGTAAACTTCACCATTGAGTCTTTGTGGAAAGAAATGTGGCCCAATTAAGTAGTCCCCTACAATACCGGCCCACACGTTGACGGAAAACTTATTTTGATAACCACGCTCTATTGATAAATTAGGATTCTCATCAGACCAAAAATGCTCATTGTGGAGGTTTATTAAGCCATCATGGCCAAATCCAGCTTCGTCCGTGAAAAGGATATTACGAACAAAATTTTGGTCACCATTATGAAGTATTCTAATTGTATTGCAGAAATTCACACGAGTAGCAGGATCTACGGCAGAGAAGGCTTGCACCTTTTGGTAGTGGTACGGATGAAGGTTTTGTTCGCGTATTGTTTCATGTACGGAGCCTTTGGAATGCCCTCCTGAATAGCAAGTTTTCTTATACTTACATTGGGATTATTCTCTATCGAATCCAAAATACGAGCTTCTGCTTCTGCTGTCCTAGTATTCCGTTGTCGACCTATATCAAAAATTCCAGTTTTGAACGATCCAAATTCTCCCAGTCTTCGATGAATAGTACTGAACATTCGCGATTGGGGTATGTTTCTATTTGGAAATGCTTCGCGATACGAACGTGCTGCAGGAGCATTGCCAGCAGCTAAACCGTAATAATAATGCATGACAGCAACTCCACGTTAGAGTAATTGTTGTTCATTTTTTTTATTATTTTGATGGTAACAATTACTACAAAAGAACAAAATTACTGTCCGTCAAAACTAATTCTCAACAAACTTGTTTCCAAGGCAACTAAGCGCTTGTTTCCAAAGCATGCTATGTTTAATGTAGAAAATAAATTAAAATGATTTCGCATTCATCACATGCAAGCAATGTTATTTTAGCGTTTTTCTCGAAAACGGTTAGATTTATTGAAGTATACCTCTTTTATGTCAAAAGGTTAGGAGAACAAAAATATTCAGTCAAAAGTCGCATAAAGTGTAGCACAAAAAAGTTGGAACCATTCAAATCAAAATAAAGGCTCGTATGTTGCGCCCTCTACAAAATGCGAAAAAACGATGGGCAAATTTATAATTCTCGTCCCGAAAAACCCATATACGAAATTTCGTCAAAATATTATGAGTGTGGCAAAAGTTTTTTGCAAAAAAACTGCAAATAAAATTTAACTTTAACACCCTGTACTCCGTTAATAATCAGTTTTGGAAGAAATGTTATAGAAAGAGGTAGGTAGCATTTATTTTCAGTCTAGAATTATCCCCTGAATTTTTTGCTCATCATTTCCGGACACCCTGTATAAAACCTTTATACTTAATTTGCCTCCTTAAAAAATATGTTTCTCCAAAGACCTTTTTAAAATAACACCATAATGTTTTAAGGTATTTTAAGGAACTTTGATGAGCGTTTTTGGGTGGATGAAGATGAACATGTACTGATTGCTCACCTAAAACATAGAGGTAGCTAAGAACACCAGAAACAGCCTCTAGTTTTTTGTTTGACATGTTTCTTATTGGCAATGATTATTCTTTAGAGAGAAGTATCCAGAGTAAAATAAGTTTAAACTTTGTTTTTTTTTTAGTTCAGTGTCTTTAGAGCATCTAGTCCAATTAAACTTGTTTTTTTGGTTATATTAAATATTTATTACCGTTTACACTAACTTAACTATATCAAAAAATGTCAATGCTAACTACACTCTAAGGACGAAACATGAAAAACGGATGGAATAACAGAATTCGCTTCTCACTACAGGGATGTCGGAAACGGTAAGAGGTACGAAGTAGCTTAAATGGGGGCAAAGTTGCGTAATCAGGGGACCAACATTATGTCTCTAAAAAATCAAGGCTAACATGATTAGTTTTCGAAATATTTGAAAAAACCGTTTGGAAATCCGTTTTTGTTTAATTTCAGCTTTGTTTGAGGTGATATTGAAAAAAGAAGAACACTTTCTCAAGGCCACTTTTTGCCCTCTATCGAATGGCATAATCAATTTTTATATGTAACGTTTGGTCTCTCCAGGGCCATCATCAACTTGAACGAAAATGTTTTTGAACATTTACTGAAATTTTTTAAAGAATAGTATTCAGTTGGCGTTTTGGTTGTTCATATGCATTTTTAAGAATTAATTTGTCATAATAAAATTAAAATTGTAATAATGTTTTAATTTTGACGCAGCAACTTTTGAGTTGTGTATGACCAACTGATGGTAATAGTTAATAATAATAAATGTTTTATTGTAACGCGTGGTGGTAATAGTTTAAATAACTAGATGGATTTCACAGGGTCTAACGACACTTACAGTGTACGATAATTCAATAAACAAAGAA